>NC_142590.1:18353533-18505287 GCF_965207765.1 Zootoca vivipara | reverse complement strand
ACAAATAGACCCACTGCTTTTTCCTCTCTTCAGCATATGTGGTCTATGCTTTCTTGAGTGTTTACTGTTCCACCTGACACACAATATCCAGTTGGTTAATCAAGGAACACCGCTACTGATCATTTGAGGCACTGCCTGCTGAAACGCAACATTAACTTTCAGTGGGGCTATAAGAGAACCTTTGTTGTTGTTTAGTTGCTAGTCGTGTCCGACTCTTCGTGACCCCATGGACCAGAGCACGCCAGAGAACTTTTAGTCGCTCCTATATGGTCCCCTTAAGCGACTGGCAAGTTCGGGCATTTAGTGCAACAGCCGCACCATTATTTTCCACTTTGCAAGGAGCACCAAAAACTGGCACTACTCTGACAGAAACGATTAACTTGATAGAAGAGCTTGGTAGCTTATACACTTCTGAAAAGAGCTAACGGCACAAATGGCGAGCTATTCAACTCCCAGCTCTAAAAATGGGATGGAGCATGTAATGCCCAGTTGGAGTAAATGAGGGAATTGCACCAGATATATGGTAGTAAGATTACTGTCAGTGATAGCAATCCACACTGGACCGAGACATTGGTTGAGCACCTATCTTTTCGCAAAAGATAAAACTGGAGATGCTATAGCATCAAGGCTATTGGGTATTTGTACACCAGCCACCCCCTATCTAGTGCTCCCCAATTGTTTTGAACTCTCAGCAGCTCCAGCCAGGGATGATAGGAGTTGTATTCCCCCCAAAATCTGGAGGGCCATAGATTCACCATCCCTATGATGCAGGAACAAACAAACGTGGTGAATGCTGAACAGTGGCATGGTGTGGGGAAGAGGGCACAGGGATGGTTGCCCTGGGTGCAAAATTGTTAGGTGTGCAAAATTTCAACACCTGGTGCTGTGCACTTCTGTTGCTGGGCTCCGTTGACAACGGCTTCTCCATGCGAACCAGGAAGTGACCTCTCCAGACAACAGAACGACTCTTATTTTCTTATCTCTGTGGCTGTGATCTCCTGGGTGACAACAGACACCGTTAGGAAGTTGAAGACGCCTGTGCACTCCGTCCTGGGCGCTGGCAACGCATGCTACGCCCCTGATGCTGAGATACAGAATTGACCGTGGAAACAGGCTTTCATGCACCACCTTATCTGCTGCTAATGTGGTGCTTGGTTGCAGGGCCAGCCCTAAGGCAAGGCTGGGTGGCGCAAGTGTGCCGGGCTGCCAGGGGGGTGCCACGCTGCTCCACCTGTGCGGCAGCCGCGCTCAAAAACAGGAGGGGGGCGCCAGAGGGATAGGTCGCGCCAGGGCGCCAGCTATGCTTAAGACGGCCCTGCTTGGTTATGTGGATGCCGACCTGATGGAAATTTAATACATACGGATGTGCTACCTGTTACATCTCATGCCAGGAAATGGCTGTAGAAATTAGGCCTGGGGTTGTCTTTAAAAACGTTAAGTTTTAAATTGTCAGTGTTTGATGTTTTACTGTGCTTGTTGTTTTAATTTGCTGGAAGCTGCCCAGAGTGGCTGGGGCAACCCAGTCAGATGGGTGGCATATTCTGATTCTTATTCTTTGTTGCTGTTTAGTCGTTTAGTCGTGTCCGACTCTTCGTGACCCCATGGACCAGAGCACGCCAGGCACTCCTGTCTCCCACTGCCTCCCGTAGTTTGGTCAGACTCATGTTGGCAGCTTTGAGAACACTGTCCAACCATTATTCTTATTAGACATACTTATATCCAACGTGCCCAAGACTGAATGAAAAGCCAACTACCTAATTATTTGCAAAACGGAGAACGTAGCCTATTTTACAAAGGAGTGGCTGGTGTGGGACAGAGCAAAGAGCTGCCCTCCGGATACCGGCTTCTCTGCAGTTTATCTGGATAAGACTGCCAGCTGCAAAGACAGCAAAAAGCAGAGAGAATTTGTGAGGAAAACTTGCATCTTCTGTGCCCTGTGTAGGTAGGTGTGAAAAATGTCTTCATTTGCCTGTGAAGGGTGACCTCTGCTGGGAATGTGAAACAAATGACAGAGATATTCCACACACACACACACACACACACACACACACACACACACACACGAAGTATACAATGTCAAGGTAACATTATTCCTCCATGGGAATTATTTGTGAGATGTAGCGGTATAAAAGCTAATATAATTTTGAGGCAATATTTTGTCGACACACGCAAGTGAAAACTTGAAACCTTCTAAGTTAAGGTCCACTTCTGTTTCCTGGCTGCTTTCCGACTCTACACGAAAGCAATTACAAGCCAGACAAGGCACCTACCGTGTTTCCCCCTTTTTAAGGCGTAGTCATAAAATAAGCCATAGCAGCATTTCTAAGCATTTGAGAAATATAAGCCGTACCCTGAAAATAAGCCATAGTGATAGGCGCTGTGCGGAATAGAGCACTGAGCTCCCCGAGTCAGCAGCAGCAACGCCGGCCGCAGCAGTGTTTGCTGAGTCCTTTCTTGCTTTTGGGACTTGGTTACTGTGCTGGCTTGGGATGGTGTGTGTGCAATTGCTGTTGCTGCTTCGTGTTTTTCAGCCAGATTCTCTGGGTTCTAAGCACTTTCCCCCGTTTGTTTGTGAAGCAGCACTCGGCTGCAGCCCTTGCCTCTCCCGGCGGCTGCATGAATGCTCGATCCCCAGGAGGCTGCAGTTGATCGCTATCTCCTTTTCCATTTCTTTTGTCTTTGAGCACCCGGCCCCACCCCCTCTCCCCTTCGTGGAATGAAGAACGGAGTTTTAGAAGCATTTCCTCATTATAAAAAAAGGTCAGGAACTTTTACTTTAACCTCAAAAATGGGATATTTCCTCTCTCTAAAAACAACTCTGACCTGAACACCAATAAAACGGGGGTAGATCACTTCCAGTTTATAAATCCGCAAGTAGATCGCAGTCTCCTGGAAGTTGGGCTCTATACTTTGGCTGATTGCAAGCCTTTGCATCTTTAAAAAACAAAAACCATGCGCTTCTCAGTCTTAATTTTCCTTTAATTCACCCCCCTATACCCTCCTCCAACCATTGCCTCCTTCCATTCCTTACCCCCCTCCCTCTCTCCCCACTTCCCTCACTCCTGTGCGATCTCATTTAGTCATATACTTGCTTTTTCTGTTGTGTTGTCTATTTTATATTTAATATTATTACCCTTTATGATGTTACTTTTTCCCTTGCGATAATTATTATTTTTTATCTTTAACTTTCCTTTCCATATTTTTCCATATATAACTCAACACTTTCCCATTCCTTCTTAACTCTTTGGATAGAGTGCCCCCCCCCCCTATTATTGTTGTTAATTTTACAATTCCTGGATTTTTTATGCTACAGGGCTATGGGGCTTCACTATTTGACCCCCCCCCCCAGGTTGGGATTTTTAAAATAGTTCTGTGGGTCCCAGGGCGCAGAATCACCCCCGATCCTTTCCTTTGTCTAAACAGACCTCTTCCCCCCTGACTTTGGAAGGCTGTGCTTCAAGGGTGATACCAGGGGTTTTTTAAGACCTGCACCTCTTAAGGATTGTTACGGTCCATAACTTCCATTGCTTTCTACAGGGTTGGGGGTTTAAAGCACTGCCACCCCACCCCACCCTGCAGGCGCTCGGAACTGGCAGCGCCAACAACGCGCCCAGCAGCGCGCAGAAGAGAGCACCGAGCGTCCTGAGCCAGTGGGTCCCAGTTGTACCAGCACTTTAAAAAAAAGACACCCCCTGAAAATAAGCCACTGCGTGTTTTTTTGAGGGAAAAAAGTTATAAGACGGTGTCTTAAAAAAGGGGAAACACGGTAGCTGTTACTTTCCACTAAAATGTGTGCATTTCGAGAAGGCTATGCTCAGAATTAAATTAAGGATCACCTTTCTACCAAGCTATGGGATCGTACAATATTGCGGTAATTTGTTTGGAGTCCAACCAGGAATTTAAAGTGATATTGCCTATGCCTTGCATACAAGCAACTGGATATAAAAAGACAAGGCTTTTTCTCAATGCACTTTCTTGAAAGAAAGCACAATTGAAAACAGTGGTGCTTACTATTGAGTAAATAAGCATAGGAGCCTGCAGTTAATCAGGTATCTTTTAGAATAAAATATTTCGACAATAAAGGAAACAAAGATTGTTCTTCTTGCTGATACGCATTTTGCCTGCTTAAAGCACAAGGAACATTTTAGCATTAATTAATTTATGTTGTTCTTTTTCGATGCATTGCCTCTGCATGGTGATTGTGACTACTCAAAACATCCAGGTGATGTTGGCAATGATATTCAGGAATATGTGCTTTGATAAATTCACCAAAATCCAATGTTTATTTTGTGATTGCGTGGGTAAGTCTTCATGGCTTGGAGGAGGAGGGATTTGAGATGGTGGCCTCTCAGGAACCAATCCATATGTCATTTTTTAAGTGCTACAGGACCTTCAGGATGATAATACAATTTCTCTTCTGGAAATTCTTTAATAGACTTTTCATATTTTGCGTAAAAGGGCTTTTTTCCCAGCCGTAACTCACCAGGACTCAGTTCTAGCACCTCTCATGGGGGCACCATTGTCATTCTAAGAGAACAAGGGAGGTATTCATGGTGAGTTCCGGTACCTCTTTTTCTAGAGAAATAGCACTGGACTCAACTATCAGATTACTTTCGACTGTGCACTGTAACAGTCGAAATGAGCTGAGCTGGAATCCTGAGAGTAAGCCCCATTGAGCATGCATGGGATTGTCCCACGTGCCTTGAAAATAAACCTGCAGAAGTTACTGCCCAAGGCAGAGGGAAAGGTAGCCTGCCCGCTCACCCATATACATAAAAGTAACATTGATTTTTTAAAATAAAAAAAAATAGGAACTTTACTAAAGCATCTTCTCCTGGTCGCCTAGAGATTTGTGCACATCATAGGTGACTACGCAAGTTACAAGCCTGTTTGAATTTCTTTCTTTTTTTTTTAAAAAAAATCATCTTTCTAATTGAAAATTTATTTCCTCTGAATGTAAAACAAATTTTAATAGCGGTTCTGTAATCATTCCTAGCCAACGGCATCTGAGAGGATGCGTAGGGGGACAGCGAAGGGAAGGGTACTGAAAGAGATTGTTCAATGAGCCCTGAGTGAGCTATTTGGCATGAGATGAGGTTCAGCTGCGTCTTTTCCGAAGCTTTTATTACAGTCTCCAGAGCTCTGTGGTTTCTTTCCTGTGACTTCCCGGGTTTCATACTGCCAGTTCAAATGGTTCTGCGCAGTCTAAATGTTACAAAG
Source organism: Zootoca vivipara (assembly GCF_965207765.1). Taxonomy (NCBI): domain Eukaryota; kingdom Metazoa; phylum Chordata; class Lepidosauria; order Squamata; family Lacertidae; genus Zootoca; species Zootoca vivipara. Next base: position 18,500,067 of record NC_142590.1, on the reverse strand, counting down.
CAACACTGTACAACCAGATGGCTCTCGTCCATTTCGCAGCTTGTTAAATGTAATTTGTTTAGCTTGGTTGTTCAATTAAGTCCTACGTAGCAATAAACAGAACTGTGTCTTATCCAACATACAAGAAAATGATTTAAATAATAAAGATCTCTCTCTCTCTCTCTCTCTCTCTCTCTCTCTCTCTCTCTCTCTCTTGTCTGTTTTCATTACCACGAGCAGTGTAATATATTTTGCCCATTTAATGTTTTGAACTGGCTTTCTAAATTACAGATGACACCCCAAACTGGGGCAGGCAATGATAGCCATATTGAAAATGTTACTAGTTGGGAATCATAGTAGATTTCCATACCATAGTTGCATTAGATGATTTTTAATACTAATTAGACGAGGACAAGATGGTTGGACAGTGTTCTCGAAGCTACGAACATGAGTTTGACCAAACTGCGGGAGGCAGTGGAAGACAGGAGTGCCTGGCGTGCTATGGTCCATGGGGTCACGAAGAGTCGGACACGACTAAACAACTAAACAACAACAACAACAATACTAATTACTAAGGCTGGATCTATACCGATTGTAAAAACGCTTTAAAAAAGAGGCGTTATATAGCTCTCAATGCAATTTTACATTGACGATTTTACATTGCGCTACAGTGCCCTCTGGTGTCACATGATTATAACGCATTTGTAACGTTTGAAATTGACCAGTATAGATTAGTCACCAAATCTGATAGTCAGTTCCAACTGGGGGGACAATTATATGTTGAGCATTAACATTTCCTAGTCTATCCCTGTAGGTTTACTCAGCATTTTATCAACACAAAACTACGTATCTCTCGCTTGAAAGAATTACAGGCTGACAGCTGCATCCCAGGTGGTCACGACATACAAAATTACCCACCAAAGTCATGTCAGCATCTCTGGAATGAAAGATACTACACAGGAAAAGATTTATAAATGATCCCACTTGCTACAATGTGTTTTTCAAAGGGAAAAACAACTACCAGACTTTTAGAGGACATCTGAAGGCAGCCCTGTTTAGGGAAGTTTTTAATGTTTAATAAATTATTGTATTTTAATATTTCTGTTGGAAGCCGCCCAGAGTGGCTGGGGAAAACCAGCCAGATGGGCGGGGTATAAATAATAAATTATTATTAAATTATTATTCTTATGAATGCTTACGGGGTAGGGGGCAGAGAGGGTGAGGGAGAGGAAGAAATGAAAGAGTTCAGTACATTTAGACTTATAACTTTGCAGCTGGGGTGTCTGGGCAAGCTTTCTACCCCAGAAATAAAATAATGTATTGTTAAAATAAGGTTTAGTAGAACACTCACACTTGTGGAGTTGCATGAAGGAGTGGTGGGTACATCTTTAACAGGGCTGTCTCGAGGAGGTTGGGCGCCCTGGCGTTGAGGCGCGGAGATCGCTCCGGCGTCCCCGCCCTCGCAGCGCGCAGCACGGCTTCCGCACGGCTTTGCCGTGCAGTGCCCCCCCTGCCGGCCCTGTGCCCTGGCGCCCCGTGCCACTGGGACTGCACCTAGAGCCGGGCCTGATCTTTAACATATATGCTGTTCTTTACAACAATTTGTCAGTGACTTAAGAACTTTATGTAAAAGTTACATTTGTCTGTTGAAATCAGCCCCAACCCTACTGTTAGGCATAGTGAAATGGACACCTCAGGCGGCAGGTGCCGAGGGGTGGGGATTGGACAGAGCTATGTGTGCATCATGCCGCCTAAACTGAACCCCTTAAGCTAACCTGCAGCCCTCAGGTGCAATGGAAGACCCATGGTTGAAATCCAGATTCAGCTGCCAGCCTGGTGTATTTGGAATAAGGAAGGGGCAACATCTTGTCCTTTGCCTCAGGCAGCAAATGTTTGAGGTCAGCCCTGATTGAAATACTACAAGTACTGAGGATATCTAGCAAGGAGGACTTTTTACTATGCCTTTACTATGCCTTTATTTGCTCAAAGAGGTACTTCACTGTCCTGAGCCCTCTGGGGTTGGTCTGGTCAGAAGGGAAGAGGGAATGGGATGAGAATGTAGACCTGGATCTTGGGGAGGGGGCCAGCAGTCTGGGAGGGGCTCTTCTAGATGCTGGGGTCATGTGGGTTGCCGGGAGAGCCCTGCCCCAATGTCTACCCTGACTGCCATGGTAAAGCCCCCTGACTTCATTCTGGCACAGCCGCCTGTTAGTGAAGCACCCCACACATGGCCTGACCTTTCGTGGAGTAGGCGCACGAAAAGGGCTTCAGATGATGGCCGCGGGGTCCCCATATGTTCCTATTAAATGACCCCCTCAAGTTTGCTTCACTATTGGGATGTCAAGGCCGCCTGATGCACCAGTGGTCATGATAGCATATCTTGCACCAGTGCTATTTTTCAAGAAAAAGAAGTGACAGAACTCTCAATGAACTCACCTTGTTCTCTTATAATGGCAATAGTACCCACCTGAAAGGTGCCAGAGCTGAGTTCTAGTGTGTTCCCGCTGGAAAAAAAGCCCCGTCCTCCACTGTGGTCTTAACTACCCTAACCTAATGGTTTGGAAAACAGCTTGAAGCGGACTTTCATCTTTAATTCATTCACGTTTGCAAGAATATTGCGCCTTGACATGCATAATTGGAAACAGCACGAGGAGTCAGACCAGCTAGGCACATGACATGCAGGAAGAAAGAAACGAGACTGTAAATCTCCTGCCTTGTAACATGCTCCCTTTTTATCTCTGCAATACAGCATTATTGGTCCAGGCGCAGTACAACTTCTCAGAAACAATTCCCTCCTATCATCCAGCTGCAGAGAAAACAGCGAGGATTCTGGCCAGATGTGCAGGAAGGAGTGGGCAGCTTGTGCAAAGGGATGGTGGGGCATGCACACTTTCCTCGAGGAACATGGAGCTGGGGAATAATTGTGCTTCCTAAGTTAACATTTCAACAGCGTCGTCAGAACTAGAGGGATTAAAAGAGGGAGTGCAAGGGGTCAACTGAACAATACTAAATTGAAAAAAAAATAAAAATAAAACTTTCCTTGGCAGTGGTGGTGTTTCATTTAGAGAAGTATAAAAAAGCACAAGTTATATATTGGGGAGTTTGGACTCCATCATTGTTTTATTTATAAATAGTGGATTAGCAATAATAATAATAATAAAATTTTTTATTTATACCCCGCCCTCCCCAGCCAAGGCCGGGCTCAGAGCGGCTAACACCAAATATAAAGCAACTAGTTAAAATACAATTCAACAGCAAGACTAAATACATTAAAACTAAATTGAAAAATTAAAAATTAAATATATGAATAGTACTTAAAATTAAAGCAGCATTGTGCATCCTAAGTTGCTAAGTTCCCCTTTCCTTCACTTCAGCAAGACACCTGCAAAACATGTCTGTATGCAAACCTGCAACCCTAGGAGGACAGACTAAACTTTGCTGAATGCATTATCTGCACCCAGAACCTCGATTTTATTTGCTACAATTAGCCCCTACTATGCAAGCAAAGTTGTTGTGTTTCTCTCACTCATATTGCAAAGTGAATCTCATAACATCCAAACTCAAAACCAACTCAGCTTATTGGCTTTTAAAAACACCAGCAAAAAAATTACACTTTATATTAGGCAGTGAATTGCATGTCTTCTTAACAGAGTAAACCATATTTTATCATTGAATTCAGATCCAGATCCAGTCAAATGGCTGCAAACAGTATATTTTTGGTGATAAAAATGCAGGTTTTCATGAAGCAAACACAATGGTTTGAAAGGAAAGGATGAGTCAACTCCAAGGCTAGGCAAAATATGAATTTTAGGATTAATTTTGTCAACTGACAATTGCATGAATTGAATTCTAACGTTGTTTTTTGCAATCATTTCCCTTCTAGGTCTGAATCTCAGGAATAACAGATAACAATAAGAGTCTTACTAGGAATTCATGCAAATACTTTGCCAATGTGGGGACACTTTTGATTATAAGTCATCACCTTAGCATTTAACCTCCCAAAATTTTCTCTCTCACACTTTCCTTGCCCTTAAGCGACGTGAGACATAAAGGTAAAGGTAAAGGACCCCAGGACCGTTAAGTCCAGTCAAAGGCGACTATGGGGTTGCGGTGCTCATCTTGCTTTCAGGCCAAGGGAGCCAGCGTTTGTCCACAGACAGCTTTCCATGACTAAACTGCTTCTGGTGCAACGGAACACCATGACAGAAACCAGAGAGCATGAAAACGCCATTTACATTCCCACCACAGTGGTACCTATTTATCTACTTGCACTGGTGCGCTTTCAAACTGCTAGGTTGGCAGGAGCTGGGACCGAGCAACGGGAGCTCACCCTGTCTTAGAATTCGAACAGCTGACCATCTGATCAGCAAGCCCAAGAGGCTCAGTGGTTTAGACCACAGCGCTACCTGCATCCCTGTGATGTGAGACATAATGCTTACCAACACTAGACTACCAATACCTATTTTTCCCTGGTGCCTGAGAATCATTGGCTATAACATCACATCAGAAATACGGCAAACCTACTGTTACCACTGTCTTTTAAATTCATGATGACATTATTTTCTGGGAAATCATTGAATGCACAATGCTGACCCCCACTCAATATTTCTAACCTAATGGTACAACAATAGTTTACGTTTGTTGTGCAAACTGTCTACCAACAATCAGCTTACAGTTTAAGGATATGCTAAACCATCCCTTTCCCCCTAGTCATCACCTTCACTTTCAACAGACCGGATTCTGTTTTTAGTTAATGTGAAAAATTACTCTAAAACAAATACTCTTTTATCCTGAGGGTGGGTGGAGCATTTAAAAGGATCTACAAACGTCAAGTTCACTTGCGCTTTTCATTTATCAGAGTGAGTGAAAATTAACGTGTTGGTCTGAAGGACTAACAACGTTTTTCAAACTTATTGTCTGAATAGAATTTTGACTTTGTTGTTATAATTTATCTTCTAAAGGATCTTGTAAGTTGATTCTCATACAGTTAAAGCACAATGCAGGGTTTTGGAAAAACTGTCAGTTTCATTTATTTTCACTGAACAAAAGTAGCTTAGAGAAAAAGAAAACCCACACAAATGATTCATCCCACTTATCTCCCTGCAAACTGCTAAGAGGGCAGAATATAACCCACAAATTCCTCCTCCCCGCCCCCAGAAAATCACAATGAAAGCCAAGTATTTTATACTGAATAATCAGATAACAGAATCTCCTTGTCCATTTCGGTTTTCAAAATGGCAGGGCCCTCAGTCTTTCTATATTCTCTTTTTGGAGTGCCTTTGAGGTTCACTTCAAACTGAGAGAAGTGAAATTCAATCATATTACTGAAATTTCCAAAACTACCTACAGAGATGAGACAGATAAGTTGACTCTAAAGCAAAACTCAATTTTATCCAAGAATCCATCCAGGGTTGCTCTACATTTCACTAGTGAACTCTGCCAGAAAAAGGAGTTCTGAAGAGCTATGAGGATGGTCTTACAGAATTTAAAAAGCCACACTTTTTTGCCACTAACGGAATAAACCATTTTCAAAGTCTTTGTCAATCTCAATATTCCACATTGCAACTTATATTCTATATACTAGTGTAATTCAGCCCGTTCAATAAACGGGTGCTAGAACATCCCGGCGTTCGGAGAAGCGCTGCGCAGCGCTTCTCCGAACCCTGGGACCTGTCCTTGCTGTCGGCGGCAGGGGGACAGGAATGAAGGCGGAGAAAGGGCTTCTTTCTCCTCCTTCGTTGCTCTCCCCCAGCCGCCGACAGCAAGGAGACATCCCGGGATCTGTCCTTTCTGTCTGCGGTGAGGGGAGAGGAACGAACGGAGAGAAAGCAGCCCTTTCTCTCCGTTCGTTCCTCTCCCCCCCCCACCGCCGACAGAAAGCACAGATGCCGGGGTTGCCGGCTCTGTCGGGCGGGGGGAGGAAGAAGCGGAGGACTGATCCGAGGCCCGACAGAGCCGAAGTGCGGCGGTGTGGTGGCATTTCGTCGCCTGCCTTCCCCAAGCCAAGGGGAAGGCAGGCAGCAAAAAGCCCGCGGCTGTGCGGGGGCTTTCGCATTGCCGCGCTTCGGCTGCGTCCCCTGGAGCCGAAGTCTGGCGGTGTGAAAGTGAAAAGCCCCCGCACCGCCGCACTTTGGCTCTGGGGGATGGAGCCGAAGTGCAGCAGTGCGGGGGGCTGCTTCCCCCCCCGCCAACGCTCAGTCCGGCCGGGAGCGGCAGTTGGCAGCCGCAGCGAAACGGTAGGTAGAGGGGTGGGGGTGGGGGAGCGTGTGTGTGTGTGTGTGTGTGTGTGTGTGTGTCAAGTCTCTGCGTCCAATCCGTGTCCGTGGGGCACATGCGCAGTAGCGAGGACACAGGGACACAGGGACTGGATGCAGAGACACTTGCGCTTTATTATATAGGATTCTGTATTCTTCTTGTCTAAGCAAGGCAGGCTGTAATATTAAGTAGGATAAGAAAGACCAAATTCTGAAATAACCTCGAAAAGTAGATGGTGATGATAATGATGACAACGACGACAGGAACTCTCATTCTAGAGGTGCTCATTATGTCAAAGATAAACAGCATAATGAAAGACCCCACAACCTGCATGATATTCTGATACTGTATACAGATTGGAGGGTTTACTGCTGGATCTCAGCCATTTCCGCAAACAAAATGAATCAACCCAATATTCATGAGTTTTTTTAAATGTCATGTTGATGGCCCGAGCAAATCCAGGTTTGTTCAGAAGTGATTCTCATCGATTTCAATGTGGCTCTCCATCAGATAGGTGTGCATTCAGATTGCAGCCATAAAATGCAACATTTATCTTTGATGAGCATCATCTGTGCTTAGAGGCAATGCATTTTGGCTTATATACCCTGATACTATTTCAGTGTTTGATGCACACATGGCTAGATTTTGAATAGAAGTGTATGTAACGTTGATGAAGTGATTTCATAGTGCTTTCCACATTTTTAAAATTAACCTTTCATTCAGGCTAAAGCTTGCCATTTATTCTACAACCTATAGTGACAGACACCTTCTGTGATTTATGAATGACAGACACCCTCTGTGATTTAGTGATGATTCAGTCACATTTCTAAATCCACCCCCCAAAAAGGTGGAAGAAAGCATAGTTACTAGTGAGTGAGATTCTTCTAGCGCATTAAATTCTGAATTACTAGTAAGAAATATGTGCAATGCTGTCTTTAACAGAGAGGGCCCTTATGCTGTATCTTATATAAACATATAAGCTTTTTTCTTACGTCTAACGGCAGAGAACAGACCTAAATTCTATCTACCCCAAATGCCAAGAGGAGGAAAATGGGCACAACTGTATCTACAGTAGAAAAAGAGTGGGAAACCTCCCAGGATTCATAATTTTGTAGAAGCATCTATCAGATTCTGCGACCTTTTAGATGGTGAAAGCCTTTTCTTTTTCTTTATTGGTTGATTAAAAGCAGTCCCTGATTAATCTGGCAACACATTTTTTTTTCTAAAAAAAGTTAGTTGTTTTAAATATATCTGCAACAGATTGTGCATCATCTGAGAGCAGCACGTCTCCACCCTTCATAATTTGTTTGGTATGCAAAACGAATGTGGATTGAATCAGTGAATTAATAAAAAAAAAGCCATAAGGATTGATCGGCTGGAAATTTATTTAACAGCCTTTGTTTAACAGCCTTTGATCAGAGGAATAACGTTAAAGGTTCACTGCGTGTCCACAAAAAAATAGAAGCAAGACCCGCACAGCATCTGCTTCAATTATTCTCCACTGAAGCAACGAGCGATGGCTTTTTGTTTCTCATCCTTGGGTACCCAGCTGTTGTTAGACAACAACTCCCACCACCCCGATCGTTGGTCCTGCTTGCTAAGGATTATGGGAGTTGTAGTCCAACAGTAGGTTGGGTGATCCTTAGTTTGAGAAACACAGAAAGCTGGAAACCGACCTGAAGCCGCTTCGCTTTACAACCGCCAGCACTTGAACACAAGGTATTATTCCTCCGCCCCCTGGGACCTCCCTTTCCCCTACAACGCATGCCCAATCCAAAGGTACCCTCTTTACCATCTAGAGAAACAGCTTAAACTTCCGGTACTAAACTGAAAGCAGGCATCAGTCATGAACACTCTGTGGCTTTCATAGACACTCTATAAACTTCTTCGTCGTCGTCTTTTCCTCCTCCTCCTCATCATCACTGACACAGGAGAAAAGTCTTCCGAGCGCCTGCTATCAAAGGGCAAAGCAGCCCTCCAGCTCAATTGACTACCGCAGTTCTTCGTCCCTTTGGTCCCCGCCCTCGCCCTCCTGACGCCTCACTCTCGCGAGCTTACCTCTACTTCCACCCCGTCCTCCGAGGTTTTCCTTCCCGGCGGCTTGCCGCGGGGGAGGGGAGGGGGGGCTGCTGCAGGGCGCATGCTTAGTCCGTGCGGCGAGGCGACATGGCGGCGTCCAGCTCGGAGCAGACGGCGAGGCCGCCGCGGCCGGGGAGAAGCGGGCGGATCCTGCTGGTGCGGCACCTCCCCGCCTCGCTGACGGCTTCGGAGAAGGAGAGCTTGCTGAGGCACTTCGGGGCCGCTTCCGTGCGGGTCCTGTCCGACCGCGGGAGGCTGGTATGGGAAAGCGCGGCTGGGTCGGGGTCGGGCGGCCAAGGCGGGAAATGCCGCCTGAGGGAGCCGCGATGCCAGAGCCGCCTCTAACGTTAGGCAGAGTGAGGCAGTTGCCTCGGGCGGCAGAAGCTTCTAAGGTGGCAGAACCAGTGCCGGATTTAGGTACAAGCTAAACAAGGTATAGCTTAGGGCCCCACTCTCTTGCTCCCCCCCCCCAATATACGTCTTCTTAATAGTATTTCACTATTGAAATACTTCTTAATTGTATTTCAGTTCAACAATTACCTTGACAAAATGCATATTTTGTTATGTGCAAATGGCTTTAGATACCAGTTGGGTCCATAAATTCCCATATTATAGCATATAAAAGGTAAAGGGACCTCTGACCATCAGGTCCAGTCGTGACCGACTCTGGGGTTGTGGTGCTCATCTTGCGTTATTGGCCGAGGGAGCCGGCGTACAGCTTCCGGGTCATGTGGCCAGCATGACTAAGCCGCTTCTGGTGAACCAGAGCAGCATACGGACACACCGTTTACCTTCCCGCTGTAGCAGTACCTATTTATCTACTTGCACTTTGACGTGCTTTCGAACTGCTAGGTTGGCAGGAGCTGGGACCGAGCAACGGGAGCTGACCCCGGCATAGGGATTCGAACCGCCGACCTTCTAATCGGCAAGCCCTAGGCTCAGTGGTTTAACAGCATCCCCTATTGGATCCATAAATTACCATATAGCATATATTCAACCCAAAAAACAGCAAGAATTTGTTGTTGACCAAGGACAGCTGGACATATAAAGGGCCCCATTACCTTCAGTAGCTTAGGGCCTCATCAAACCTAAATCTGGCCCTGGGCAGAAACCTCTGCAGAAGCAGCGCTGGTTTCGGCTGGAGCTACGCACGACCTTGGGAGCATACCCTGAGACCCCCGAGTATAGGGCGGTATATAAATAATAATAATAAAGGTTTCCTGTGGTTTCAGTGGTATCCTGCCCGGATTCGCCGTTTCTCTCCCAGAATTTGGCAGGTGGAGAACCAGGGGCAGGAAGGTCAGGGCAAGGTGGCACTTCTTGTTTTGCCTTGATAGGGACGGACCACCTATGCCATCCAGGGAGGTCCGGCTGGTGTCTTCGGTATACACCTTTAGGCGCCAGGCGAAAGCATTCCTCTCCAACAAGGCTTTTGGTTGATTAACATCTGGTGCCCTTTTAAAATGTGTTCTGAAAGCAGGGAAGGGGGATTATGGGGTTGTTTTTGTTTCTATTGCATGTTTTCTGTTTTCTTTTTATATTGTGATCAGTTCAGTGCAAGATTTACCGACGCCCCCATGTATAAGACGCCTCCTATTTTTGGGGACTCAGATTTAAGAAAATAGGGGGAGATGGGCCAGAGTATAAGACGCCCCCTAATTTTTGACCTTATTTTTTAGGGGGGAAACCTAGTCTTATACATGGAAAAATATGGTACATATAAGGTAAACAAGCTATAGCGTAGGGCCCCACTCTCTTAGGGGCCCCCAGAAAAAGATAAAGGGGAAAAAACCTGGATGTACATTTCCAAAATATAAGATAAAAAACAAATAAAATAAAACCTACATACAACAAGTGTTTTGTGTTGTGTAGGCTCTGATGATGTAAGTAATGGGCCCTGCCTGCTCCCTAGAATATCACTGGTTTGCATCTGGCACATAAATTTATTGAATCAAATTATAGACCACTTGCTTTAAAATACAGTACAGTGGTACCTCGGTTTATGAACACAATTGGTTCCGGAAGTCTGTTCATAAACTGAAGCGTTCATAAACTGAAGCGAACTTTCCCATTGAAAGTAATGGAAAGTGAATTAATCCGTTCCAGATGGTCCGCGGAGTAAGCGTTCATAAACTGAAGCAAACTTTCCCATTGAAAGTAATGGAAAGTGGATTAATCCGTTCCAGACGGGTCCGCGGAGTACTTAAACTGAAGCGTTCATAAACTGAAGCATGGGTGTAATTGGTTCCGGAAGTCTGTTCATAAACTGAAGCGTTCATAAACTGAAGCAAACTTTCCCATTGAAAGTAATGGAAAATGAATTAATCCGTTCCAGATGGGTCCGCAGCGTTCATAAACCGAAAATTCATAAACCGAGGTGTTCATAAACCGAGGTTCCACTGTAGTAGTAATAATAATCATCATCTCAAAGTGTTGTGCGATAAGAGTTTAAACTAAAATGCAATGGGCAGTGTGGCATTGCACACTAAACCAAATTTTTGGTTAGTGCAGCAGCAGAAAGGACCAGGCAGGAGCAAAGTGTCTGGGAGCTTCTCTTTGGGAGCCTGCTCACCAAGCCAAGTTTCTTTCATTTTCGTGCCTGCTTATATTAAGAGTGCCATGCAAAGCGGCTCAAGATATATCTACAACTGTCTATGAGTAACCTCTACTCAGAATGCAGAGCAGCACAAAGCAGCAATCATGTATTTACTGAAACTAGGAAGCTGGTTAAATAGGGGATTCAGAGCTGGTTAGAAAACTGGACTCAAAAAGTACTGATTCCACATCTTAGACTCTTTTTCTTGGTGTTCCAGTTCTAACAAGTGGAGGAGAAAGAGAGATGGTTGGCCTTCCTGCTTTGCCTTTAGGTGCAGCCATATTCATGTTTAAAAATTCTGCAATACATTGGATAATTTGCATTATGTTTTCTCTGGTTATATTGGAAAATTGATGTTTGGCATGTTCTCCCCCCCCCCCCCAGAAACACACTGCTTTTGCTACTTTTCCGAATGAAAATGCAGCTACTCAGGTGTGTATTTGGGACCATTCCAGAACTTGCGTTCTTTTATTTCTTTATTTCTTTTTTGCTGTAGTGCTCTATGGCTGTAGCTGAAGATGTCTGCCTTTCAATACAGAAACAAAGTGTTGAAGAGAAGTCTAAGGCTGCAGTCTTAACCCTGCTTACCTGGGAATAAACCCCATTGATTTCAATGGGATTTATTTCTGAGGATTGCGTTGTAAGGCTGTGATTGTTTGCATACCTACTTAGAATAAACTATTAAGATTGGAGGGAGGACTTGCTTAAGAGCATTCATGCTTGGATAAGATTCCTCCAAAATGCTTTACGTAATTACATATTTAGGTGTTGTTAGAAAACAGCAAGGACAATTTAGCAAATGAATATTAATGGTTAGCATAAAGACAACAGAGTATGGTAGTGATGACTGTGTGTACATATTAGATGCTAATATTAAAACAGCCTGCTTAACTTGTAAATGTGCAAAAGCAGGCCACCTGATAAGTGCTCAAGGCTGTAGAGCAGGCTTCCTCAAACTCGGCCCTCCAGATGTTTTTGTGACTACAATTCCCATCATTCCTGACCACTGTTCCTGCTAGCTAGGGATCATGGGAGTTGTAGGCCAAAAACATCTGGAGGGCTGAGTGAGGAAGCCTGCTATAGAGAAACAGAAAAATATATTGAGTTGCTTAGCTTTATATTTTACAGCTCTTTCTGTATTAAGATGACAGACATTCTGTTGTCATCTTAACTTTGCCTCTCCTAACTTCTATCTTCGATCTAACTTAAAAGTGTAAAATCCTTGGAGTAGGAAATTTATAAAATATATGCATATTGGCCCCATATAAAACCACAAATCTATAAGTAACCTACATTATCGGAACAGAAGTATAAGTTTCAGTGTCCAGTTCAAGAACTGGCAAGAAAGCAATTAAATTTTCTGCATGTGTATTAAGTCTTTTCTGCAATGAGAAGTAATTCTCATTCATTTCCAGCATGCCTTTCTCGCTGGTATCTTAGTATAAAATTGTAGGCAATGGTCGGGACGTTATCCATTTTTGGTCATTAAGAGAGATTAAATGGAAAGTTGTTGCTCTTCCCCCGAACTTTCTCTCCATGTTGCTTAGTTTTTAGGCAAAGTAAATTGCAAGAGGGGAGAAGAAAGGGATAAACCAAGAGGTTGATGGGTCAGAGTGCATTTTAAATGTTAGTTGATTTAACTGCATGTTGTGTTCAATTGAAGGCTTTATCGAGATTGCATCAGCTGAACCTTCTAGGCCACACTCTGGTGGTTGAATATGCAAAGGACCAAGACAGTATTTGTGCACTTAGCCAATCTTCTCAAAACGAGAAGGACAAAAGGTATGTAGATGCTTCTGTATTTTCAAATTCAGTGGGCTTATAAAATATTTCTAAGATTCTTGAAAATATTTTCCAAAAACTCCTTCTTCAAACTTTGCTGTGGTGGATATGGGAGGATCCAGATTGTTTCTTCAGATCCCATTGTATTAATACTTTAGATCTGAAGTGCAAGAAGTAAGTACTAGTGAATGCAGTAGAACTTCCAAGTAAGTGGGGTTCGGATTACAGCCTTATTTAGGCTAGGTTCCTGTGGTTAAATAGCAGATATGCTTTTCCACTCCGTTTTTACCATGTGACCATCATACTGGGGAGATCTTGACCCATTCAAAGATAAATTTTGGTCAGATTGTGTAGGACTGGGACTGAATAAGTTAGGAGTTCTGCCACAAAGACAATTCTGTTTGATTTTTTTAAACTGAGCAAACATAGGAAGGGAAGAGAATTGAGCAGAATCAAAAATACAGATTCTTACATATATGGATTCATCTAATTCATCACCTTTATTGGAATATAAATTACGGCTACCTCACAAAATTCAACAATTGAACAAAATAGATTTGAGTGGGGATTCATATTTATGAGCCAAAATTAGAGTTACGACTTCATAGAAACTTCCATATCTGGTCATTTATGTTGGGTTATGTTTAACCCTATTACTATTGTCCTTCATTTGGTATTTTTTTCCAAATAGATGTTGCACAAGTAAAGAATGAACAACAACAAATTTTCTTGGTGACTCCTTTTTTTAATGCACTTTGTGTCCAAACACAGTGGGGTTCATTTACAGTTAGGGTTACTTCAACATACCTTATAATGTAGTAGATTGCTCTTGTGTGTGTTTTAGCCTTGAAGAACCAGTGAAAGAAGAGAAAGAACAGAAAGATCTAGGCTGCCTCAAGATAGAAAGTGGAATTGCTCCTAGCCATGGGTTAGTGCTTGAGTTCTTATTTTGTATACAAAAATTGTTGTTGAATCCTAGCCTTTAAACCATTTGTGAACATGTTTAGGCAAACATATGAGAGACCAGCAATATTTTCTTAACTTGGTTTCCAAGAGTGAATCACATCCTCCCTGTTCCTACAATTATATCACTACCCTTTTCTTAGTATGTTTTTTCCCCCTGCTATTGGCTGAAACAGAAGTAGCTAACCTGCAGTTTGTCAGATGCTGTTTACCTCCAACTCCCATTGGACCAAGTCAGTAAGTGATAGTTCAGAGTCCAGCAACACTGGGAGAACCAATGTTTAGAAATTTGCATGGACGTGGAACTTTCAGTGGATGTGATAAGCAACAAAGCAGACTTGTGTGCTGAAAAGATTGCCACACTTAGTTTTCTGAGGGCTCCACAAACCTCTGTCTGCAGATATTTGTTGCCTGTCACTATTATTGCATATGGGTTGGTATTTAAGAGCTACTACAAGTGTATGTAGCAGATTGCTCACACACATTTTTTCCTAATGCATATTTGCATTGAGTAGGGGTTAGGCCAGGTGACCTCCCAGTTCTATGATCAACATGCTTTTGAAATTCCCTTTAGTTTCAAAAAATGGTGCCCCATGTAGTGTGTTGGGAGCTGCTGTTCAACAAAGAGAAGCATTACAATCCCGTGGTAATTTGTATTAATCCCTGGATGTCATGGATCAGTCTCTGATGTTTTAGAATTGCTGGTTTGTGAGCTAGGGGTTTCTTTGTTCAGTGCTTTTAAACTCTAAATATTGAACTCTTTCTTCTGCCTAGTGAAGCTTTTTTTTTTATAGGTTTGTATCGTTTCTAAGGTTGGTTTGTTTCCCCTCGCAGGTTAACTTTCCCTATAAATTCTTGCCTCAAATATCGATATCCCCCGCCTTCCAGTACAATCCTAGCCAACATAGCAAATGCCTTGGCAAGTGTGCCTAAGTTTTATGTGCAGGTAAGTGTAGATTCCCTCCCCCAACCTAAATTCAATACATAAACCCTATAGTTACTAGTATGGAATTGCTGAATTGTTATTTTAAGCAGCTGTAAATTATTGACGTGAGGGACCCAGGTGGCGCTGTGGTTAAACCACTGAGCCTAGGGCTTGCTGATCAGAAGGTCGGCGGTTCGAATCCCTGTGACGGGGTGAGCTCCCGTTGCTTGGTCCCAGCTCCTGCCAACCTAGCAGTTCGAAAGCACGTCAAAATGCAAGTAGATAAATAGGAACCGCTACAGCGGGAAGGTAAACGGCGTTTCCATGTGCTGCTCTGGTTTGCCAGAAGTGGCTTTATCATGCTGGCCACATGACCTGGAAGCTATACGCCGGCTCCCTCGGCCAATAATGCGAGATGAGCGCGCAACCCCAGAGTCGGTCACGACTGGACCTAATGGTCAGGGGTCCCTTTACCTTTAAATTATTGACAAGGGCTTACGTCCTGTATCTACTTATCTGGAACTAGCTCCATTGATCTCAGTGGGACTGACTTTTGCAGATATGTATAGGATTCTGCTGTGAATGTTGCATCCCTCCGCTCCTATTTGAGTTTGTAGTGGCATCAATTAATTTGAAAGTGGCTGCAAAGGAGCTCACAAAGACTTTCAGTACGAGTTATTGGAACACCTTTGGCAGTAAGAATATTTTTACTATGTTCTCATAAGCACTATTTTCAGCCATCAAAGCTACAAGCTGTGGTCTGAAGGCACCATGCAGCTACCACCTTGCTCAATATATGCATTCAGTTGCTGAATGGATTACTAGCTTTGGGATCACATGTGTGCCATCGTGGATTCCATGGCAGAAGTAGGTAGGATATGCATGTTCATTGCAGAATCTAGGGGTGGTATTCAGCTTAAGTTTTACTCAGTGTCTTAAATGATAAATCACATGGTTCTTTAAAATTTCCTTCCAACCATTTTTTTAAAAACAGCAAACTTCTAGCCCATATTGTTAGATGCTAGGAAGTATGTAACCATGTTTTCATATATGTCCAAACTATTTGGTATTGTTTTACTGCCTAGGTCAAGATTTTACACCCTTTCTGTACATTTCTCCCTGTATTGCCAAATTATTTTATCCCAGTATCCCATCTCCCTGTGAGAAATAAATCATGTTAGATAGATAAATTAAATCTAGTTCTGCCTGGCTAGCACAACTTATTTTAACTTGTAGAATTATTCATTTTTTATGGTCCATGAATTGTATGTCATGTATTCTACTCCATATTGATCCAGAGTAGAACTCCCAATGTATAGTTAGCAGAGTAAAAAATATGTTGCGGGATTCCCCCAAAAATAGACCAGAGGCATTTCATCCAGAACTTTGCTGCTACCAAAGGCAAATGAGCATAATGGTCACAAATCTAATACAGGATTGGCACTGTCCATAAGAAATCCAGTTGCAGCAGACTTCACTTAAACTTACAATAACTTATAATGAGACTAAACCAGGCATCCCCAAACTTCGGCCCTCCAGATGTTTTGGACTACAATTCCCATCTTCCCCGAACACTGGTCCTGTTAGCTAGGGATCATGAGAGTTGTAGGCCAAAACATCTGGAAGGCCGCAGTTTGGGGATGTCTGGACTAAATAACACTAAGCATAGGCTACTATGTACAGTACAGAACACCGCACCAGAAGGAAAAGAGATAGGAAGAGAAAGTGAAACCCAGGCTCCTTCTGGCCTGACTATTATAGTCAGCATGACTGTGACAGAAAAAGATAAGAGAGCCAGTTTAAGCCAGCTGTGCTCAGCTTCTCTGAAGGTATAACCCAAACATCAGGAACCTTATGCTTGTTTCTTTCACACAGAGAAGCTTCCAGAACCCTCTTGAATTAATTAGAAGAGGAACGATCTCTACACATCACATCAATAATTTTTGTACTAAGAAATTCAAACTGACATTTTAATCTTCAGATGAAATATTTCCTACCCATTAGCTACAGGAAATATAAAACAATTATAAAATATGCAACAAATTTTGGTTTATGTGGAATACTTGAATGGTTGTGGCAAGGATAATATTCCTCCCATGACAATTAATGACATGTTTACTCAAGTATTCATATTTGAGGACTTGGAGAAGATGCTACGTTGCCATTGTTATGTTTCAGGTTTTGCATCTTATGAACAAGATGAATCTTCCCCCTCCCTTTGGGCCAGTTACTCCTCGACCTCCTATGGTATGAAACTGCTATTACTTGAAGCACTGTGAATAAATGCAACATTGTACAGTATTTATAGTTTTGAGATACCCCTTTCTCTAACATTTTTGGCTAGGATCCAAGTGGGAGTGTGAACCTAGTGGAATTTTTAGCTTTCCCCCCTTGGACAGCTTATTATCATGCCATAAAAGGTGTGCTTTGAAAAATAAAACAGGAATTTCCTATCATTACTGAAATGCAAGTTCAATATATTGAGTTTTATACCCTTCTAAGAAGAAGAAGAAATGCAATTGATGTAGTCAAACTCTGTACTCGAGATCTGCTAAAGCATATTGCTCATCCCTCACAACAGCTAAATCTGCACTTTACATTGTGAAATGTTCTTACCTTGCTCTTTCCTTAGTCTCCACTCTTGACCCATATTTCCTGGGTATGCTCCAGGATTGATGCAGTCGCTATGGCCTTTTATCCAAACCCTTTCTTATCACTGCCCACAAGAGGGTATGTGATAATTTAATGTCAATCACTAGACTGTGGTGCAGAACATTTGCTTGTTGAGTACTGTGTATGTGTATATATATATATATATGTATATGTATATATATATATATATATATATATATATATATATATATATATATATTCTCTCTCTCTCTCTCTCTCTCTCACACACACACACACACACACTTGCATTTAAACTGTTAACAACTGAAATACCAAAAGGTTGTACATTGTATTCTTCCTTTAGTATGAAGAGTATATTCCTTTACCGCCTCCTATTCCCCCTCTGCCTCCTGAGGAACCTCCTTTGCCTGAAGAGGAGGACAGTCAAGACTCAAGCAAAGATGAATCTGAGTATGAAAGTGCTGATGAAGAGGAAAAAGAAAGGTTGGTGATTTTTGCAGCCTGCTGCTCCCTGCGTAAAAGTTGGTGTCCTTGTTTTTCTCTGCTTGCAAAGAGTTGGTGATATTTTGCAGTCGAAGAAGAAGAAGAAGCCACCCACCTGACTGGGTTCCCACGGCCACTCTGGGTGGCTCCCAACAAAATAAAACTAAAAGTTAACAAATAGTTAAACTATGGGATTGGAATCCATAGTTTAGGAATTACCTGTGCCTTAGTAATCAATGTCTCTGCCCCTTTCTCTCTTGAATACATAGCAATAACATAGAAGCCCAGTTTTGTACCAACTATGGAGAGACTACCAGATTTGTTTTATCAAGCAGTAAATATATTTTCAACTAATTTTAAATCTTGCCAAAGTATTTCAAAAGTACATTTTAACCAGAATTGAGTATCAAGGTAGGGTTCTTGTTGTTTTTATAAAAAGAATACTCTTTTCTTAAAATACTGCATTTTGTATGGTGCTTCTGCCAAATAGTTACATCTCGTATCCATTAAATGTATATCCCCAAAGCTTTTTGCCTTGCCCTTGAAGATCTGTAGAGCATGGAATCAACTGATGTAATTCAAAGAAGTGAATGAGTAGGAAAACCATATCTCGCCCTTAACTTGATAGGGGTTAATTTGGTCTGTAGACCCCGCAAAATTGATCTCGATTTCAGATGCCGCCTTCTTCCCATCCGTTTCTTATAGCAAGTTTAGATCTGAGAAATTGCCTCTTCCCTTCATGTGTGGTGAGGTTTGAGCTTCACTGGATTTCATCAGGACATGATCTTTTAGAGAAAGTGAAAACAAAGGAGACAGCTGCTCTGGCTGCTACTTCTCTTTCATTTACCAGACTTTTCTTAGGGCAGTGGTGTGTGTTACCCAATCAGTTCTCCCCAGTTCTCCGTCTACTAGGGTTCAGGGTGGAAGAAATGGCAGGGTAGCCAACATCAGCTTGTCTGCAGCAGGCGTCTACTAAGTAGAGTCTTCTTTTAAAAGCCAAACTTCAAAACCCTGAGGGCGGGAGGTTTCTTTCATTGATAAGTTATCTATCCCCCCCCCCCCATATTTCCTGTTGAAATACCTTTTTTTCCAATAAAGTATTCAATGTGTTACTAATTCAGATTTACAAAGCTGATGGAATTGGCAACCCTCCAACCCAAACGACGGATCCCAACAAAGCCGCACCGTACGAGAAAAAGGAGAAAGATAAAAGACTTATTAAATGTCTCCCAGCTTGCTTCCCACAGGTATGGACATACAGTGGTACCTCGGTTTATGAACACAATTGGTTCCGGAAGTCTGTTCATAAACTGAAGCGTTCATAAACTGAAGCGAACTTTCCCATTGAAAGTAATGGAAAGTGGATTAATCTGTTCCAGACAGTCCGCGGAGTACTTAAACTGAAGTGTTCATAAACTGAAGCAAACTTTCCCATTGAAAGTAATGGAAAGTGGATTAATCCGTTCCAGACGGGTCCGCGGAGTACTTAAACTGAAGCGTTCATAAACTGAAGCATGGGTGTAATTTGTTCCAGAAGTCTGTTCATAAACTGAAGCGTTCATAAACTGAAGCGAACTTTCCCATTGAAAGTAATGGAAAATGAATTAATCCGTTCCAGATGGGTCCGCGGCGTTCATAAACCGAAAATTCATAAACCGAGGTGTTCATAAACCGAGGTTCCACTGTATGAGTATTTAATGTGGATCATTGCTATGTAATGAGTACTTAGTTGGCACTTCCTTCTAGATATCTTGAGAAATTACCTGACTGAACTGTCAGCAATGTTCAGCAAGTAAAAATATAGATTGTCTAGTGGTGTGATTGCATATAGCACTATATTGTAAGAAACAACAGTATTTACCTGAATATTGCTTGCAACTCTTACCTGTAACGAGCTTAGCAGCCCTTTTTGCAATCCCCTTAAAGAAATGTAAAATCATTAAGGAGTAAACAATTCTGTGCATACTTTTTTCTTGTGAAGAAGCTTTAAACGAAGCTTTATGTTGTCTTTTAAAACAGCAATTTGCACCCAGCCCTGTCGCCTTCGGATGTGTTTGAACAGCCACACCCTGTAGGTCTCAAAAAAATTGAATTTCACATATCTTCAGAGAGCCCCGACATTCTTCAGAAAAGCTTGGCAGAGCAGCACAACAATGGTATGCTGTGTGTCAGCCAAAACATGTTTATATGTACATGGGTTAAAGTACATTATCTTGTATTTAATTTGGTTGAGGTCACTTGTGTCTCAGGATCATGTCCCAACTAAATGTTCTCTGTTTTAATTTTCTTAGACATCTATGCAGCCATTGATGAAATATCTGGTGCAGGGTTTGGAAAAATCTTACCCGCTCTCCGTTCCAATAATAAAGAAGAGACAGAAGAGGAGGAAGAAGATGATGAAATACCTTCGGAATTTGTTTCTAAAAGAGAGCTAGAAAAAGGCAGAATCTCCCATAAAGGTGATTTTATTACCATTAATGTTTTTATGACATGCAGTGAAGATGCTGCTTTATTTAAATGTGATGAGCTTGTTTGGCTATATCAGTTTTAATTATTTAATTAAGCCTATTGGCTAAAATGGAGGTTACAGCTATATATTTTTCTTTCTGTGCTCAAGAAATGGAAAGTCTTGCTGTCTTCAGAAATTACGAGCCTGGTGAGCCAAATTGCAGAATTTACGTGAAGAATCTGTCTAAACAAGTTCAAGAAAGGGTAAGTGGGAATTGAACAGAAAGTGTCGGGTTCCTTCCACAGAAGTAGCTAACTCTTCCTGCTCTGCTTTTATTTAAATCCCAGGATTTGAAGTTTATCTTTGGAAGATACGTTGACTTTTCATCAGAAACTGAACGTATAATGTAAGTGATGGCTGGGTGACTTCTTCTGTAGGTTGAGCTGCTTTTGACTTGGTGAGCCAAATGATATGTCTGTGAACTTGTATGTTTCCACCTTTTTGCCAGTAGAGGAGCCCAGCATCATCTTTAATGAAAGACTATGGTGAGGACCGTAGAGGATAATGAAACATTAGGATTGGGAGCAGCAGGGTGGGCATGGGTAGATAATCAGGAGGGCCTGTACTACTTGTGACAATAGAGAGAGATGAAGGCATTGGGGTGTGGAAGGAGAGAATCGAGTCAGAGAAATGTGGCCGAGAAAGTGAGATTATGGGAAGGGATAAATTGTGCACTGGAATAAAATAAGGCATGGAGAAAGGAATTAGGAGAATTGGGAAGATAACTAAGGATATTGCAAAGGAGGCGTGTGGGAAAGAGAGTATGCTGTTCTTTTAAGAGAACTGTAATTCTATTACAGAATGTTGTTCGATTAACAGAACTGCAATTTTATTCCATGGGTGCCACAGCTTGGGAAGGTGAAATGCATAGTGATAATTGGGGACTTCCAGAAAACTCAGAAGATGCCTATTTTGTCAGAATTGTGCAAGAACCTGAGCAGAACTCTTCTATAGTCCTATTGACTGTTTCTATATGAACTATGAGAACTACTGAAACAAATCACGGCTCCTTCCTTCATCTGTCGCAATATGTATTTATTTATCCTAGGTTCGATATACGCTTAATGAAAGAAGGCCGTATGAAAGGACAAGCATTTGTCGGGCTTCCCAATGAAGGAGCAGCTGCAAAAGCTTTGAAAGAAGTCAATGGATATGTTTTATTTGACAAACCTATGGTGGTCGTATCCTTTTCTTAAAATAAATTAAAAAAAGCTTTCCATTTCATTTTCAGTTAAATATTGGGCCTGCTTTTAGAATCTTGCTTTTGGTATCATATATGCCCAGAGGTAGCAAGGTTTCTTTGCATATTATTTGTCCCCATTTAAATTGTAGGCAAACAAGAGATGGTTGTTGCAGCACAGGTGAGAGGGAGGGGAGCGAACCAGCTAGCAGAATCCTTCACTCATTTGCCCTTTTCCTGTGTTCCTCAGCCCTCTCCACTTCCACCAAAGGGACACTTTAATTTTCCTTGCTGCCTTCGCTAAAACAGCCCTCAAACTTTTGTCTCCTATGTAGTTCTCTACAGGCAGCTTCTTATACTGGGTTGAGTGGAACCCAGTGAAGTCATGGAGTGAAAATCAAGGCCAAGTATAGGCAAGCTCCAGCCCTCCAGATGTTTGGCACTACAATACCCATGATCCCTAGCTAACAGGACCAGTGGTCAGGGATGATGGTAATTGTAGCCCCAAACATCTGGAGGGCCAGAGTTTGCCTATGCATGATCAAGGCAATTGAACCATCAACAAATTTTGTTTTTTCCTTTAAAAAATGGGAAACCAGTCATTAAAACAGTTCCTGGCCCATTTTGCACATGACAGTAAGCCAGGTCTGGTGAACCTGTTCCGACTCCCAACGCACATCAGCCTCATGGCCAGTGGTCAGGAATGATGGGAGTCGCAGTCCAGAACTATCTGGAGGGGCCACAGCTCCCACCTCCGTAGTAAGCCATAGTCAGAAATAAACCATAGCTTATCAGGAACAAAAGTGTGCTGGTGCATGCTGCTCATTGTGTCCTGCTTCATATACACCTCTCCAACTCCACCCACCCCAGCCTCTTCTCCATTCCTCTGTTGTTCCGGCTCCACAATGTCTTGGTTCTGGTTGCATCAACACAGCAAGAATTATTCTAACATAAATCTTTCTCAGCAGCACTAAGAAGGCAAAGTGAGGTAGATTTTTCTCCCATCTCCAGCTGAGCTGGTCTAACAAGCTTTTTTAGTTTTAATAAATAGAGATTAAGAAGTATCGTAATTTTGTGATGCTTTTGTGTTCCATAGTCTTTGTTTCTTGCATCCTCCCCCCGCCGCCACTTATAAATTGTTCTTGTTAACGCTTGCCGTCAAGACTTCTATTCCTTAATAAAATCCAAGCAATTTGCTCGATCCGCAAGACCAAAGCCGGATCCCAAAGAGGAGAGGAGAAAAGATAAGGGGAGAAGACCCTGAAGGTAAGTAAACTCCCTTGTATTCCATTTTGCCCTCCTAACTTAAAAAAAAAATGCAAAACACAGAGAGCATGGCTCCATGCGAAGTGGTGAACCTGACTTAGAGTTGACTTGGAAAACTAGGTGGTGAGATGTGTTCCCCACTAGCCTCCTTCCTGATGCGCTAGCTTTCAATGTGCAACAGGAATCCTCCTTGTGTGGGCAACGTTCCATCAATGTGTCATTGAAATGGTACAATCCAGACACAGGTTTGCTTTCTGGTGACAAACAGGCCTTGACCACCAACAGGAGCTGGTTTAAGAAAAGACTTCTAACTACTTCTGCTTGATCAACACAGCAGCACTTTTTTTCTTTCTGGCTGAGAGTTTCATTGTGTTATCAGTTATAGAATGTCAGAGTGCAAACAAATTTGGCCTTTGGGCTCCTCTTCCACTGTTCTCCTAAAACTGTGGGGTCTCTGGCCCTTGATCTAAGATTGAGTTGTACGGCTGCTGCTTGGGCTCTGTCCTTGGAATTCTCCCCCAGAAGACTTTGCCCGGTGCCTACTGCTTGAATCACTTTGTTATCATTTATGATACTGCATGTTTTATGTTTGTAAACTGACCTTAGGATTTGGTTTGTTGAAGATGCTATAACTTAACAGCAGGTGGCCCTAGATGTAGATGCCCATTCATTTTTAAAAAAACACATCCAGCCAGTTGAGTATGCACATAGTGTTGCAAATGACCACCTGGAAGCAAATCAGAGCGTTGGTTTGGAGTGTTTTCATCCGTATTTTCCAGTAATCACAATGCTTGTTTTTGTTTACCAGCCTGAATTGCTGATGGTCATAGATGAAAAAAACAAAACAAAAACTAACTGACAAATTGCAGGTTGAGCACACTGCTGAAGTTTGACCTTTATAACTAAAATTGCATTGTGTTGTGTTACTGGCTTCCATAACCTTTGTATCCTTTGCTAAAATGATTGTATAATTTCCGTCAGTTGTTAATAGCTACAGATGAAAATAATGTATCCACTGTATTGCAGTGTCTTTTTAAAGAGGGATGTTTCTTATTGCTGGGGTTCTGTAGCTTTGGTAGCCAGTCAGAAATTGTGCTTGCCCTCCTCCTCCTGAAGGGGGAGGGACAGATTCTCGACTCTTGACTTTCTTTGCCTCCGCATAACAGAAGAGGCAAGTTTCTGTCCCCTTCCTTCCAAGTTTGTCTCTCCCAAAGGATCAGTGCAAGATTGGGAGAAATCCTCTTTTTCTCTCCTGCCCTGATCTCACCAGAATAGCAAATGTGCAGCACAGTGCCATAAGCAGAAGATAGGCTCCACTCAAGGAATGTGAATGTTACAAAAACCACTCTTTCCCGATTGGTTTTTATGCTTCAAAAAAAAAAGACAAAAGTAGCAGACAAAAGTTGTCCCATGATAAGTGGCCTCCTGGTGCATC
The DNA here is from genome assembly GCF_965207765.1 of Zootoca vivipara. Classification (NCBI taxonomy): domain Eukaryota; kingdom Metazoa; phylum Chordata; class Lepidosauria; order Squamata; family Lacertidae; genus Zootoca; species Zootoca vivipara. The sequence goes on along the minus strand of NC_142590.1, from coordinate 18,475,981 downwards.
ATTTCCCAGAAAATATTTTTAACAGATATATTTGGTATGGCTGGGTAGCCAGCAGAATTGTAGCGGGACCATGCTAATACATTCTAGCGTGGGCTAACTTCTAGCAAAGACTACATTGGAGACAGGGAATGCTTAGCTTTTGAACATGGCAAGAAGCCAGAATTCTGGTGCATATTCTGGCATTGTACTGATCAAATAGTTAATACTATATTCTTTGTATTGGATTCAGAGCTGTTCTCCCGAGTTCCTGGTGCATTTGGTCTGAAGATTTAAAAATGACCACTGTTTTAAAATAGGTAGTCTAAAGAATGAAAGCTGTAACAGAGAATAAAAGGATTAAACCGCATTCTGCTGTTCTTCTTTAGAAACATTCCTGCCTAAATACTGCAGTAATACTGTGTCATGCAAAGTGTATCCTTTCTTGCTGTATCCTTTTTTTGTATATATACATCTTTTTTTTCTAGCAAAAGGTTCTAGTGTTCTCTTAGCATAGCGCTAGGTCTAGCAGGTCTCTAGTAATGGTTTGTTATTTTACTAAACATAGCCCCTGTTTGTTAACTTACCAGGGTACCCATGGAAGTTTATAGCCTTAAAATGTACTTTTGAAAAATTCCTCATATTAATAGTAGCACAGTTTTGGGCTGCCAGGCCTTCAGCAAGTGTAAACCTCTCTGCTTACGTTGGTAGAGTTTTAAATGCTGTTTACCAACTGAAGATCTGGCCTCAACTGTATATTTTTAATCATTGCATCCTTTCAATCCTTTTTAATCCTTTCAATCTTATGGTGTCCAGAGGAAAAACAACAACACCTCCATAGCAAAGTAATACAATATGCATCTTTAGCTGTTTTTTGTAATCCTCCTTACTGGATAAAGAGCAGCAGGTGAAGGAGCAAACTTAATTATCTTCTGCTTAGTCTTTCTTGCTTCTTTCTAATTCGTTCTCAGGCTAGCATCATCTTCTGTATAAGCATTACAGTAAAATACAGCTGTTCCAGAGACAGGTTTAGCCTTGGATCCCTTAGAACTCAGAACCACAGCCTTGCAAAAGGGAATTCTCTTTCCATTTACAGGAGGGGTCTGCATGGGTCCCATCCTGATGGGATGTTGCAGGGCAGTTTTTGCTAACCCTTTTTCCTGCAGCCATCCCCTATTGCATTCCATACTCTTCCTAAAGGTTCCCCAAACCCCTGGAACAGCTTTTGCTGGCGGTAGGGTGTTTTTGAGGGAAGAAGGATTTGGTAAAAATTCCCTCCCCCTCTTTGCCCATAGCAGGAGCAGACTTTTGCTCACAAGCTCTCTGTATCTTAGCCTTAGTTTTTCTTATTATCCAAACTTTTCAGCTTTCTACTTTAGAAATGTGTGTTTTCAATGCGCCTTTAAATCGTTCCAGGTTCGTTTTGAGTTCCGTGTCTTTCAAGCTCTGGGAAGAAGATGCACGGTCGGCGAACTATTCAACAGTGCGTAAAAGCATTTAACATTTATTTTAAACACGACACAAATGTTCTGCTAACCTTAGGTGTGTTGTGTGCTTTTAAACAATGGAAGATCTTGCAGCAAGTCACATAGCAGATGTGGGAAATGTTTCAATTAAAGATCTAATAAATTATTCACTTTTGCATTGTTTCTGTGTTCTTTCTTTGCCAAAGCATTCTTTTTCCCCCCCACACAACAAATGACATTCAACCACTATACCACAAACCCTGTTTTCAGCTCAAAAGCATATTCTCCTGTTCTGTCAAAGATACTTGAATACCTACGCATATTGGAAGTTGAGACCTTGAGACTCGGAGTAGAAAACGCCCCATATTCATTCTTAAAATGGAAGAGGAACGTTCCTGTCAGCACTTGTCCTAGTTCAGAAATGCAAATATTAAAGTGCAGCTGGAGTAAAGTTAGGGCGGGACAGACTTGTCCATCCCTATTTCCACATGGATGTTTCAAAGTAGGAAGGAGGGAATAGCTCAGTAGGGCCAGTGGCGGAGGAAGCCGCTCGAGCACACGGAGTGGCAAACATTATGTGCACCCGGGGGCGGGGCGTAGCTACATAGCCGCACTTGAGCGCTACATAGCAGTTTGCCAGCGCTCCAGTGCCATACTGACAGTGCCGGGATCCTCCGCATGCGGCTGCAGCGGTGTGATGGCTGCTCGCACCGCCAAGGTGGGGTGCCGCCTTGTCACCCCCGGAGACATGGCACCGGGAGCGCACTGCCCCCCCCCACATTGCAACGCCATTGAGTAGGGCACAGGACTCTTAATCTCAGGGTTGTGGGTTCGAGCCCCACATTGGGCAAAAGATTCATACACTCTAGGGGGGTTAGACTAGATGACCCTTGTGGTCCCTTCCAAATCTACAATTCTATGTAGATTATTTAGGCTAATGCTGGAGAAATCTTAAGGAAATTGCTGTAAAGCATCACAAATAAATTGAGTACTTGCAAGGTGGAGGGAAGGCCACCTTCCCTTCTTGTTTTAATACACTTTGCAGCTATTCCAAGCATATTTACACTGTATCGCCTCTTCCACACCCTTTAAAAATTATTTTTAAAATTGTGCAATTGTATGTCCAAAGGGCCAGATTATTATTTTTTAAAAATGGCTGCATCCATGTTGTATTGGTGAGGATAGCTCTATTTTTGTCCATACAGTGTGGTTTTATACATACACGAGAAGAATTTGTACCCAATAGGGTGGTGGTGCTGAGCTTTGAAGCTGCCCAAGCAAACGGAAGAGGCAACAACGTGATCCCATCTCCAAAGTGCAATTATTGAACCAGTCCTTGAGAAGGTTGAGATGTACATTCCATTCCAAATATTGGGATCAATGGGATGAAGGAGGGAGCATTATGCTAACTGGTATTTTACAATCACAGAGATTGTGCAGCAGCACAACCAGACACCTTCATCTGCCCCAGTTGCAACAAAACATGTCTCCCATATCCGGTCTCTACGGCCACAACAGCCGCTGTAACTCCCCAACGCTTTGACCACCCCCAAGGCTCACTCTTCCCGAGGAGAGGGATGCCAATGTTCCATTCCAAAGATTGCTTCAGTGGGATGAAGAAAGGGCGCATTACATCAAATTGGAGGCCAAGCCAAAATACTCTAACATTCCTATATTAAGCACAGGATCTCTCTCAAAGTCTTCCATGTCATTGGGTTTCACAGCGGTCCTGTTCCTTGGTCACCGAAAACTAATGAGCGATAGCAGAGGAGGATAACGAATGGTTTTACCAGAGCTGAAGACTGCATTTGTGTCTCGATAGTCATTTCCCAACAATAGGCTGATATGTGCACCTAAATTCAAAAACCCATTCCTGGATTTTCATTATAAACTTGCCAAGGCCCTTTATTAATATTATTATTCAACAAAAAGCTGAAGCGTGCTACTAAAACAAAACAATGCCACTTGCTATCTTGTCGCTCCTGTCTTTAAGAAGTAGCTTGCAAATAGCTCAGTTGGTAGAGCAGGAGACTCTTAACCTCAGGGTTGTGGGTTTGAGCCCCATGTTGGGCAAAAGATTCCTGCATTGCTGAGGGGTGGATTAGATGACCCTCGTGGTCCCTTCCAACTCCTACCATTCCAAAGGAAATAAACAACTACCTGACTTTTAGAAGATCTCTGAAGGATACCCTTTTTAGGGAAGTTTTTAATGTTTGATGTTTTATCGTGTTTTTAATATTTTGTTGGGAGCTTCTCAGAATGACTGGGGAAACCCAGCCAGATGGGCGGGGTATAAATACTATATTATTAGTATTATAGCTATACAATTCTATGATTCCGAAACCAGACCGAGAGAGAAAAAGAGCACCTTGCGGTGAAAATTAAAAGCATGAACGCTAGAGGGCAGCATCCAGGTGTTTATGCAACCAGGCATGAGAATTTTGCCACAAGACTTGAGTGAAAGACAACCGGAGCCACAAATAGCCGGTTGCAGAGGCGGGACGTCGTTTGCTCCCTTTCCAATGATTGGCTGCCGTCCCCTCTTACTCCGAGCCGTGCATTGCAAAGGTGGGAGCGTTTAGGGGAGCCGCGAGGGGAGCCGTGCCGTGTATTAAGCCACCGAGCGCGTAGGTATGCGACCTGCAATGCATTCAATGGGATTGTTCTCTGCTAATCCGGGGAGGGAGGCTGCCTGCAGGAAAACGCCAAATAAAACCCTTTCCTTCTCGGGAGAGGTTGCACCAGTCGAAAAGTGACGCAGCAATTGAGATAGTTGCAATAATTTTTTTTTTTTAAATCTCGGTTTTGGCAGTCCTGCGTTTAGGTTCTGTGCGCCTTAAAAATCCAGATTAAAAACAAAAGAAGAGTTTTAGTGTGATTGTTCGTGGCCCCCTGAAATTAAGTGCAAATAGGATTCACCCGAATCCTTTAACTGGCTCAGAGAGTGGCTGCATTGGTTAATTCCTGCATTGCATGGGGTTGGACTAGATGCCCCCGGGGGGTTCCTTCAAACTCTACAGTTCTATGATTCTCTTCGAACCATAATGCAACTTTCATGGATTTTGTAGAGCCTATTTCTAACTAGGCATGCGCCAGGATTGCTACCAGATTTGCAAAGGGTTTAGCAGGGCGGGGACTCCCAGATTTTTTCATAAAGCGCTGGACCAGTAAGGTTTGATGATGATAGCGATGGGTTAGGCAGCTCTGTCCATATTTCTGTGCTCATTCCAAGAAAGTATTACCAGACTCAGATATACTAGCTGCTGCTTCCTTACTTTCCAGCAAACACAAAAATAAGAGCCAAACCATGTGTAATCTAGAAGTTTTGAATCTCCCAGATTTTGCTGGCCTAATTCACTCCCATGGATTCTTAGCATTGCCCATGTTGGCAGGGGCTGATGGGACTTGGAGTCCTATTTGGAGAGCATCAGTTCACCATCCCTGATCTGGAAGAAAATCCAGTATATGTCCTGCCCACTTTCTATGGCCAATGGCAGCTCTGGAAAGGTAGGGCATTTGCATTGCAGCAATGTTATTTCCACCTCCCCCCAAGTCTTATATCCTCCCGTCCAAGATGGATGCATTTGGTATAGAGACAGAGACATCTTCCTGTTTGTCTAATAGGTAAAGGAGCCCCTGACCATTAGGTCCAGTCATGACCGACTCTGGGGTTGCGGCGTTCATCTCGCATTATTAGCCGAGGGAGCCGGCGTACAGCTTCCAGGTCATGTGGCCAGCATGACAAAGCCGCTTCTGGCGAACCAGAGCAGCACACGGTAACGCCGTTTACCTTCCCGCCAGAGCAGTACCTATTTATCTACTTGCACTTTGAGGTGCTTTCGAACTGCTAGGTTGGCAGGAGCTGGGACTGAGCAACGGGAGCTGACCCCGTCGCGGGGATTCGAACCGCTGACCTTCTGATCGGCAAGCCCTAGGCTCTGTGGTTTAACCCACAGCGCCACTTGCGTCCCAGGCGTTTGTCTATATATAAAACAGTTAGAAATACTAGCACTCCATTGCAAATTCTGTCAAGTACCAGACGGCCTGGGAACAAACTGTGTGCATGTAATTCCTATATATTTGGACCCTTAAGCATCCCTAACTTTGCATAATGAGTGTCCATTGCAACAAGGTGAGATTAGGGAGGTATCAGCATTTTCCACAGCCATTTGGGGATGCAGGCTGCTGGCTTGGAGATGTACCTTGCCTAACATAGTTTTGGCCACAGTTGATAGCCCTAGAAACTTCTGTGTTAATATCTCAGCACCCTTCACTAAGCAGGTAATGTCAACTAAAGCATCCCTGACAGATGGTCATCCAAATGCTGCTTGGAAACCTCCAAGGAAGGAGAGTCCATGAGTGGATAGACAAGCTAATATCATTTGTGGAGGCCAGTAACTTTCCTGGGTTTACTTGCAAGGCTCTCTCCAAAAGTCACTTCCGATGCACAAATAGCCTGAAATGTACTCTCTTACATAATGATATCCTCATTCCGCATAATTCAGCAAACGGGTTCAATTTTCCCCATGGGAAAGCAGGCAAAGCATCCTAATCTTACAGGAAATTAATTCCTCCGCTATGCTGGCTCACATTTAGTGAGAGCCTGAGCTCATTAAACAGTTCATGGGCGGCTGTTTTGTCGCTATTCAGCCAGGTCTGCCGCCGTTCCCAAACTCGATTTCCGTATTGAAATGGGGCAGCGTCAGTTTTGCTCGTTCCAAGCAGTTGTGTTTCTAGCTGCGGCTGCAAAATGCGGCGACAGCTGGTTTGCAACTGCGCCTGGCAAACCTGCACATTGTCGGCTGGCACACTGCGCAACGAAGCAATGTGCTCCAAAAGAGCACATTGGCACACAGAAGTTCATTCATTCTCCTTTGTAGCTGAAGCAACAGCGAGGAGATTGCTCCGCAAAAAATAAAGTGCAGTGTAAGAATTATCATTTTCTCTCCCCTTCCCTTCCAACATACATGCACACAGAGAGAGATTTCTGGGTGTGCATCTGTGGCTGAATGGGAAACACCACATGCAGTAACTGTTCCTGTGCATGCATTTCCGGTTCTGGAAAACTGGTGTCCCACTGACTTGTTTGGAACAGAGAACTGGATTCTGTTCTCTTCCCTGCAAAACAGCTGATTGGTGGGTGTTCAATGCTTTTTTAAAAAATGTATTTTGAAAGGCTCTCTTTGCATTCTGCTGGGTTGGAATCTTGGTGTTCAGAACTTTCAGGCTCCTCCTTTCAGTCCCTCTGATTGGCTCAGGCATGGATTCAGAGTCATCAGAGCCCGCCTGCCACTCAATCCATGTGGTTCTGAGAGATTCTGCCCATCAGTCTCAGGATGCCATTGAAGAGCAAAACTTTATGCAGCCCCTGACTGTAGGTGAAGCAGCCCTTCTTCCAACCACTTGCCCAGTCAGAAATTGGCCACCTTCTCTCTTCCTATAAATAAAAAATGATAAAATAATAATTATTATTATCTGTCTGAGGATTAGGATGGATGGAGGAGCGCCTCGGTTTCCTTGCAGTTTATGTGAGCAGGAATAATATTTTCATAGCCTAGAACATAATAGAATTGTAAAGTTGGAGGGGACCATGCGAGGCATCTAGTCCAACCCCCTGCGTTTCAGAGTTGTGGTGTGTGTGGCGGGGGCGGGGGGATCTTCATGGACTTGCTGCCTAAAAGTCACTGTTGCAAAATCCGCTTCCTGGCAGCTTGCTATGAATGCTGGAGTGCAAGCGACCTCCGCCTGCGTTGCGAGGAGTGACTTGGCTGCATTTGGTGAAAAGACCGCGCACCCTTTTCCCCGAGGTATTTCAACCAATTTGTATGCTTTCCAATCTACAGAGGTGATATGTGGTAGGGTGGGATCATTTTAAAGGTTTCTTGAGCAACATAAAATAATAGAATCGTAGAGTTGGGAGTGACCCCGAGGATCATCGGGGTCAATGCAGGACTATGAAACTGTCCTGTACAGGAATCGAACCTGCAACCCCAGCGTTATCAGCACCACACTGTAACCAACTGAGCTACCCAGGCACATGGAATAGAGCGTGAAATAGGACCAACTTCTTCCCACTGCATACATTAACATAATTATGTTTTTAAGGCTGTTTTAAGCATGTATATTATTGTAAGACAAAGGGAACGGAAAGGTTACAGCCTGGTATATTGGCACAGAGCAGAGCGATGAAGATAACAAAAGACCTTATCAGTCTTTTGGTACATAGCAGAGGTTGGTAGGCCTTCAGCTGGACTAGTACTGTGTTTCTCCAAAAATAAGACACCGTCTTATATTTATTTTTCCTCAAAAAAAAAAACACGGTGACTTATTTTCAGGGGATGTCTTTTATTATTATTATTATTAAGTATGGTACAGTTTAACCTACAAGGTTAAACTGCCTATCACTATGGCATATTTTCAGGGTATGGCTTATTTTCAGAGAAACACGGTAGCCTTCCCAGTTGGTGGTAACCTCCCAGTGGGTCTGTAGCACCATTCACATAACAAAAGCTACCATGGAGATGTAACTTTTTTCTTTTCAAAAGTAGGGGGCCCATAGCTTGGCTTTTGAAAAACAAGGAGTCTGCAATACTTAGCTAACTGGGAACCACTGCACTAGAGGGCATGACTCTTGTTTTGGAAGAGACAACAACAACAACAACAACAACAATTTTATTTATATCCCACCCATCTGGTTGGGTTGCCCCAGCCACTCTGGGCGGCTTCTAGCACATATAAAAACATAATAGAACACCAAACATACCGTAGATTCTAATCCCGGACTGACCCTGTTTAGGGAGACTGCTTCGCTTATACCATTATATATGTGGGAATAAGCCAAAGGGCTTGCTTAGTATGAGGCATAGTGGGGACCTCTGCTACAAACAGAACCTGGACCATTGCCTATTCATATGGCAATGAGTCTGTTTTTTATGGGCTTAGATGTTCTCCCCCCCCCCAAAAAGAAAATACCTCAGTGAAAGGTTGGTCTGCTACAGAACTGTGCCACAGGTAGAGCAGGTGTGTGTAGTGCTTAGAGCTCTGCTTCACTACGGCAAGTTGAACTCATAATTTGGTCCCTTCCCTAGATAGCCAGTACCCGCAGTGACCTGATGATGGCGCCACTTTGTCACTGCTATCAAGGAGGGGAAGATTTAGGCCCATGTCATGGCTCTACAGTTTGACTTTTGATGGAAAAATCCAAGAAAAAAGCAGGATTATCTTTTAATGAACATTTCTGCTAAATAGATCCGGGATCCTAAATGAACACCAAAAGTGGAAAGAAAAGATGTTCCTCCTCATCATAGTTTGTCATCTCAGCCTTCAGCAGTCACACCTGTCCATTCTCTGATTTGTTTTGTTGCCAGAGTAACTAAGGTATTCTAACGCCAACTTGCACTGTGTTACATCTGGGCTTTCTAACAGCTCGAGGTTTTTTTGTTTTGTTTTTTGTTTTGTTTTTTAAAAATTGGTTTTAAATTTAAAACGTTAAATCCAGTTTAAAGTGTTGCTAACGTGCTGAGAGCTTTGCAAAGAGCTCTTGTTGGGTCTGGCAGCTGGGGTTGGGCAAAGCTTTAACTGGAATTTGTTTGACCAGTTCTTTTCTTTGATTAAGCAAGCTCAGTTAGGGGAAATGGAAGCTGTGCTATTCAATATCACCTAGGGAACTTTGGCAAAAGTGAATGCTTAAAACATAGGCCAGATCATTGGATCAGGAATCGGGGAGGGTTGAATGCAAGTGCCAACATGCACACCACCTCAATTTAGCAGCGTTGTGCCGTTTCCAGTTTGATACGATGCCTGAGCAGTGCAATGGATTTATATTCATTATGATTTAATGTGCTTAAACGAGTCACATTCCTGTGCCGAAAAAGCAGTGCCTGCAGCAACATGCAAAACCATTCTCTCTCTCGGGGCTCAGTGTGAGATAATAACATATTCAAAACTGAGAGCTAAAATACAGAATTTAAAACGAGGATCTTTGCAACAGCAAATTTAAGCCAGGTGAAACTCTCATCTCATGCCCTGGCCTGAGACAAAATTCAGGATTTCTAAAATTATTATTCTGAAGAAACATGAGCTAGGGTGGGTATTGCATATGGGGTTTTTGCCCTTCTGTGGTTGACAGACCTTCCCTTATTCTAGACTCTTAAGTTCATGAATGCTGAGGTGAAGGCACATTCTCCATGCTTCAATTGGGTATGACCCTAATCCTGATGAAATCTGGGTTTATCACAGTCTCTGTGTGTGATGGCATACCCTCCGACATTTCTCCACTGAAAACAGTGACGTCCTATTCCATAATACAGTCTTATCTCATGTTGCATCCACTTCAGGTTATGTCTTTTCAGGTTGTGTCCCGCGCCGAACCCAGAAGTACCGGAACGGGTTACTTCCGGGTTTCGGCACTCACACATGCGCAGAAACACTAATTCACGCTTTGTGCATACGCAGAAGTGCCGAATCGCGACCCACGCGTGCGCAGGCGCAGCGCTGCGGGTTGCAAACGCTGTGGGTTACGAACATGCCTCCCGCACGGATCACGTTCGCAACCTGTGCATCCACTGTAATATTACTTTTATTATTTATACCCCATCCATCTGAGTGGGTTGTCCCAGCATATATAGAAACATAATAAAACATTAAACATTAAAAAACTTCCCTATACAGGGCTGCCTTCAGGTGTCTTCTAAAGGTTGCATAGTTATTTATCTGCTTAGCTCAGAGGTCGCATAACTCCATACCCTCCGACATTTCTCCGATGAAAATAGTGACAATAGCAGGACATTCCGGGATCAAATCAGAAACCAGGACGGCTTCTGTAAATCCAGAGCTGTCCCTGGAAAATAGGGACACTTGGAAGGTCTGTGATTGGGACTGAATGCAGAGACTCACTATAGATTTCTGAACTTGTCCAACATGTTGACCAGGTTAAACCAACAAAGACTGTTTCTTTCACCCCACTGACATTTATATTATTGGTAGCAGCCTGTGCCACAGATTCCCCACAGTTTTCTGTGCTTTAAAACTACATGCTACAAACAAGGCGGAGTGTCAGGGTGCAATTGTTAAACTGTGCTTTGCCCTCCCTTCAGAAGTGCAGAAGGCTGTTGAGAAGGATGTCGCCGAGTGTCAAGGACAACATGAAGAACCTGTTTCTTCTTCTCCTGGCGGCCTTTGGACTTTGCTGGACCCAATACAAGACCAATCCGAAGCCTGTAAGGACATCTATTGTCCACCTCTTTGAATGGCGCTGGATTGACATTGCTCTTGAATGTGAACGTTACTTAGCCCCAAATGGATTTGCGGGTGTCCAGGTTAGTACTCTCTCTTGTTTGCTGAAGGCAAAATAACTATCTGGTAGATTCTGGATGAGTTACTACCATCCAGTTCATAGCACCCAGTTTAATACACTCATAGTCTTCTCACCATGCATGTATGAGATGGATGGTCCACTGATAAACCCACGTTTGTCTAGGCCTCACCTCCCAAAGGATATTGTGAAGCTGGAAAAGGTTGAGGAAAATGGCGTCTCAAATGGCTACTGTGCTGGAGATTCTTCGCTTTGAACAAAGGAGGATGTGACAGAGCTGGATAAAATGATGCCTGATTTGGAGAAAGCGAATAGGGAGGTTTTATTTTCTATCGTAATAATAGCATTACTCAATCAATCAATATACTTTATTCGACCGATAGTCAGAAACAAAAACATTTCTCAATACAAAGATAAACATATAAAACTGAAGGCATCAGAGGGATACATAAAAATATAAAAATATAAAACTGAAGGCATCAGAGGGATACATAAATGGGGTATGACCACGCTACTAAACCTCCTACAGATAACCCACATCAAGACATTCGATTATATGTTTCCGACACTTGAGCACCAGGAAGAGGAATTTAGCCACTGAGAAGGTTATTTTCCCAGTGGGCTTGTTTAGCAAATATGCTGCCTGCCGTTCTCTTGGTCGGGAACTAAATTGAGATAAATACGGGTCTATAAGATATTGCCTTAAATCATTATAAAAGGGACAACTCAGTAGGATGTGTTCTGTGGATTCTACCTCACCCAAGGCACAATGGCCCATTCTCTGACCGTCTGGGACTCCTCCAAATCTTCCCCTCAAAACCGCCAAATCAAGGACATTCAGTCTAGCCGCAGTAATTAGTCTGCGGTATTCCACGTAGTGGATATCCGCCAGGTAACGGGCTGGTGCAGACCGATACACCTGCTCCCCTAAAAACATCCCAGATTTCACGCGGGCTATGTCCTCCTGTCTGGCGATATCCCCCAATCTCTGAGCGATCATCGCTTTAGCGCGGCTGTATGTCATGGACTCAATATAAAGGGAGGACAGACCGCACTTTTGCACTTCCTCTACCACTTCCCTTTCCCATGGAGTCTATCGTAATAATAGAACTTGCGGCCATCCAAAGAATGTTAGAAATACTAGAACCTGGGGCCATGTTCAGGTCAGATGAAAGAACATCTTCACATAACATGTAGCGTGTAGTTTGAGAAATTCATGCCTAGGAAGGCTATCTTTTACCTCCACTGTTGGATTTAATGTAATATTTTTCTTCCCCCGTACAGAGGGGAAGAATCACACAAATCGGTCTTCCCCACCTGTAGACCTAGTCATGGGGCGACTGACTTACACGGTACCATAATATACCTAATGGGGAGGAGTGTACTTGCCTGCTCTGTCCACTATAAAGCAACAATTCCCAGCAGGTGATTGTGTGAACTTGCCCTCCGTTTGCCAGAATACCATTTATTGAGGATTTGCACTAGGTTAAATATTAATAGAGTTTGGAAAAAGAAGTCCCAGTCAATGAACTTTAGGAGCTAGGTTTGTGAATGTTCTGTACTGAGATAGTAACACAAAGTGTCTCATTAAAGGCTGGACCAGGTTATGTTTTTCAAATTGAGACACTTGACACGTATTTAAGAGCTAGCATGTGGGAATCAGGCATCAAGTTCACCAGGGCTGACCAGTCAAATCCCTGTCCTACTTCACAGGGTTGTTCTGAGGATCAAATTGCTGTGGAGGTTGGAGAGCCTTCTATACATAGCTGCCAAGTTATCCCTTTTTTAAAGGGATTTCCCCTTATGCTGAATGGGCTTCCTCGCGAGAAAAGGGAAAACTTGGCAGCTATGCTTCTATACCAGGCATCCCCAAACTGCGGCCCTCCAGATGTTTTGGCCTACAAGTCCCATGATCCCTAGCTAACAGGACCAGTGGTCGGGGAAGATAGGAATTGTAGTCCAAAACATCTGGAGGGCCGAAGTTTGGGGATGCCTGTTCTATACCACTGCAAACTTCTTGGAGAACTGCTGCTATAAAATGGAATGAATATCTATCTATCTATCTATCATCTATCTATCTATCTATCAATGTAGAAATCCTTTTACTCATTTATTCTGGTTCTGCAGAATAAATGATAAAAGAGCTAGGCAGGCTACTGAAACTGTGCCCTAAGAACTGGAAATCCCACTCAGCAAATCCTCTCCCATCACAACTTCTAAGATATTGCAGGCATGCCTTTAAAACTGCCTTTGCAATCACAAGAGCTAGAAATTAGCTTTTGAAAGTAAAGCTGAGGCCAAACCAGAACATACCTCCTAAGGCAGGCATAGGCAAACTCGGCCCTCCAGATGTTTTGGGACTACAACTCCCATCATTCCTAGCTAACAGGACCAGTGGTCATGGATGATGGGAGTTGTAGTCCCAAAACCTCTGGAAGGCTGAGTTTGCCTATGCCTGTCCTAAGGCCAAGCCAGAACATACCTCACGAATCCCTGCATCCAATACTAATATCTGAGTTTGTGCAGTTGGATTGTGGAATGCTTATTATCTCGCAAAATCCCACTTTCTTCCCATATCATATGATACATTTTTTTTCTTTCGCTTGGGAAGCCATTTTTCATGCTTCCCATCTATCTGAAATATGGCAGTCAGACACTAGAAAGGGAACATTATGGCCCATGGTGCCCAGATAGTGGAAGTTGAGGCCTGGCCTCCTGACTTCCCAGCTTCAGATGTGAAGAAAAGATGGCAACATTATTCCAGTGAGCTTTACAGAACTTTCCCATGGGCCACTTCTGGATTACATAAAATACTATGCAGCCAAGGTATTGGGGTTTGAAATGTACCCATATGGTGAAAAACATTCGGGATAGCTATGTGGTGCAGCAGTTAAGAATACTTGAAGGTAAGAAAAGTGTATGAGTAAGGGATGCAGGGTCTGTGATGCCACAGAAATTATCTTGGAGAGGGCATTACAAACCCCATGTATATATACTGTGTAAATACACACAGTGGTGCCTCGCTTTACGAATGGCTCGCACAACGAAAAACTCGCTAGACGAAAGAGTTTTGCGTTGCGCGAGGCATTTGCAAGACGACAAGGTTTTCTATGGCCACCGCTTCGTCTTGCGAAGCGCGGCCATAGAAAGCGGCAAAGGAAGATCAGCTGTCAGCGCGGGAAGCTGACAGCTGATCTTCCTTTGCCAGGGGGGACAGAGCCAAAACGCGACGGTGCAGCGGCTGCCCCTGCCTGTCTTCCCCTTGGCTCAGGGCAGACAGGCGGGGGCAAGCAGCACCCGCCGCACTTGGGCTCCGTCCCCCAGAGCCACCGCACCGCCATGCACAGCTAGCATGGGACGGGGCTTCAGAGACCTTCTCCAAAGCCCCATCCCATGCCGGCGGTGTGCAGCGAGGCGGCGGGGGAGAGAAGCGCTTCTTGGCGGCAGCGGCGCTTCATTGGCGAAGGCAAGCAGGCAGACAGCCCGCCTGCTTGTCTTCACCGAGGAAGCCGAAGCGCAGGCGGGGTGGGGGGAAAGCGCAGGATCTTTCCTCCGCTCCCCTCCCGCCGCCTGTCACACAGCGGGGAGAGGACAAGGCTTCTCAAGCCCCGTCCCATCACCGCTGTGTTCCTCGCGCTTTGGCTTGGGGACTGCCAGCGGCAGCGCTTGCTCTCTTGGCTCGGGGAACCTGAGCCAAGAGAGAAAGCTCCGCCGCCAGTCCCCCGGAGCCCATAGGAACGCATTGATTAAGTTTCAATGCATTCCTATGGGAAACCGCGACTCGCTAGACGAAAAATTTGTTACACGAATTGACCCGTGGAACAAATTAATTTTGTCTAGCGAGGCACCACTGTATATATACACACACACACACACACACACACACACACAAACACACACACCCATCTACCAAAACTAACCATCCTTAACATAATTACTAATATTTGCCCTGCTATATTTATTGTCACATCTGTCACATTCTTTAGTTTAAACTATGATTTAAAAGGGGCCTATCAACCTTCAAACATCAGACTGATAGGAAGAGTTCAGTTACGTTTTTATCTCCTACTCACTCACTACATTTTTGAATTATATAGGTTTCTCCTCCAAATGAAAACCTTGTCGTCACGAGTCCCTGGAGGCCGTGGTGGGAAAGATATCAACCAATCAGTTACAAGTTATGTTCACGTTCTGGAAATGAAAATGAATTTAGAGACATGGTGGCCAGGTGCAACAATGTCGGAGTAAGTGGCTTTCAGTGGCTTTTTATTTTTGACAATCCTGCTTTTCAACCCAAAGAACGCCGAAGAGCAGAATAAACCAACAATCGATTAAAATGGTAAGACTGCAAAATTCTGAGACAAACATAATGGGAAGCCTTCCCAAGCTGGAAGATTGGGAAGGCTACACCCTGAACGCTTAGGACTAGAAACCTGAACAGACATAGAGAGGGGCTAGAAGAAGCTAAAACTGATTACTGAAAATAAGTGGTTCACTAACCACCATGCAACTCTGCCGCTTGTCTCTTCTGCAGGTGCACATCTATGTGGACACTGTAATCAACCATATGTGTGGCTCTGGGGCTGGCTCTGGGAACCGGGGGACTTGTGGCAGTTATTTCAATGCAGGGACCCGAGATTTCCCAGCTGTTCCATACTCTAGCTTTGATTTCAATGACAAGATATGCAAAACACCCAGTGGGGATATAGAGAATTACAGTGATCCTGTTCAGGTAAGCTTTACACTATTGATACCTGGTATCCCTGGCTGTCTTAAGATCCTGTTGGACTTCATCTCCCATCAGCCTCAGCATTATGGCCATTGGTTAAGGTATGATGGGAGTTGGAGTCCAGTGGCACCTGGAAGACTCCAGCTTCCCCTCTTACAATATTGCTAAGGTCCTACCAATACCATTTATTTCCTTCTTGGGATATCTTAGGTTTGAAATTGTGTTCCAAATGTGTTTTTGTTCTTTAAATGGATGAATAAATTGGTGGGGTAGGAAGATCCCAAGAGCTTTTGTTCAGGGTGGGTGTTGGGAAGCTGTCACAAGTACTTTGGGGATTGTTTGTTTATGCTTTGGCCGCTGAACCGATGGTGGTTTTCCCACACACACACAGGTTCGCAACTGTCGCCTATCTGGTCTCGTCGACCTCACGCAAAGGAGGGATGACGTGCGTTCAAAAATGGCCGACTACCTCAACCACCTGATTGATATTGGTGTAGCAGGGTTCCGAATCGATGCTTCCAAGCATATGTGGCCTGAGGACATCGCTGCTATTTTAAGCAAAGCACATGACCTCAACACACGGTGGTTTGCCAAAGGTTCGCGGCCTTTCATATATCAGGAGGTAAGTAACAGGGATTCTAAGCATTTTGTCTAGCACTTTCCAGTGTTCAAATCGCTCTGCACGCCTTACTTGCTTATGTGTCAGGCTTCGGAGAATCGGCTCTCCCCCCCCCCCCCCCGCGGCAGTAGATAAGATCAAAGAAAGGAACGTCTTACCAGTTAGAAACTTTAATAATCACAGCAAGAGAACAAAGAATACATCTCCTAGAAATGGCGGTGCTCCCAATTTAAGGATTACACCCCTTCCATTAAAACGTATTATTATTTATTATTCCATCCCTATGCCACTCATACATCTTGTACTCTGAGCTTGTACCCCCTATACTTTCTGTTCTGCCACTTTCTGAGCTCTTCTTGACCTTGGGCTGAGCAGAGGAATGCTGTCCAGAGACTGTGAATCTGTTAACCCTCCTCTTCCAGTGTTTCTTCTCCTAGCTGTTCCCCATCCAGTATTTCCCAGCTACTGCCTTTTGAACTAGGCCCCTCTGCAAACCACTGTTCCAAATCTATACTGTTCTCCTTCTCCTGGGAAGATTCAGGATCTGGTTCCGGAGCAGGGGGAGGGGGAGGCTCTCACCATTCCTCCTCAGTGCAGCCCTCCTCAGCACGGTCCCCAACATCATGCTTTCTGTCCCTGGAGGGCTCTTGGGCTGATGGCTCCCAGCTCTCCTCCTCATCCAACCAGGCTCTGACAGGTGGACAGGAAGCACTCCACAATGCAACTTTTTGCTGGAAGTCTAACTTGTATGCTCCAAATGCCAGATACATGGGCATCTGCTGTTCGGAACAGAATGCTAGACCTCTTGGAACTTTGGTCTTACCCAACAAGGCAATTATTTTCTCCAAATCAACCCTCGGACATTGCTTAAAAGAATGGAAGAACTGATACACTTGGGCACAAATGCTGTTAGTGCAAATATTGGGTTGGGAAGGCGTTTGCTGTTCCATGTGGAGCCCTTTGTAAGAACCGTTAATTCTAGTGCATTGCGATTGGCGGGACTTAAAAGTGCTTCAGGTCAGCTGCTTCACGTCCTGGTTTATTTCCATTGTTCACACTAGTGCCTCGCTTCAAAAGTGTAAGATGCTAGAGCCCAGAGGAAACCAGCTCCATAAGGTAATGGCCATAATAGCCAAAACTATTTTTCTGGTCATATTGGAGATAAGTCGAAATTGATACCACTAGATGTAACAACAGTACGTACCACAAGATATTTACGTCTTAGTTCAGCTCGCCGACTATTCCTTCTCTCGGGGATGTTGGTTTCTGCAGCAAACTGAAATCAATACCATGTATCCTTTCTCTCTGTGTCTTCCCACGGCATTTTCCAGGTAATTGACTTGGGCGGTGAAGCGGTCCGGAGCTTTGAATACTTCAGAAACGGCCGGGTGACTGAGTTTAAATATGGCGCAGAACTCGGGACAGTCCTCCGCAAATGGAACGGAGAAAAGATGGCAAATTTAAAGTAATTTCCTTTAGACTCAATCCATGCCCAGGGACTCATGCACGAGGGTAGGGTGCAGAGGGACCCCCCCTGCATGCAGATGCAAGCCAAACCCTGCAGATGTTCTGCCCCACCCCCATTTCCAGCGTAATAATACAATCATGGCCTATAGCAGGAGTGGGGTTTGTATATGAAACTCCACAGGTGTGCTTTTCAGCCTATAATTGGAAGGACAGGATTAGTCCTCCCCCTCGCCTCCTTTTTTTAGTTTGCAAAAATGTGTATTGGTTCCCTGACTGGAATTTCTTCCCCCTGGAAACCCAAATGGATCCAACACTTTTGGCATTTTGGTCCATTTGCCCAAGAGGTTATGGAGCATTAGCTGCCACTGCAATTCTGAGTATTTTATTACCCATTTTATGACAGATTCTGGGTGCTTTTATAACCCGAATCCTGACCTGGCTTTACTGGCTGCCAGTGCTGGTGTTGACCTATAAAGTCTTATGCAGTTCAGGACCTCAATAACTTAAGAACCACTTCTCTCCAAATGAACCAACCTAGACCCTGTGCTTGTCATCTAAGGCCCTTCTTGATGTTCCCCTCCCTGAGAGGTCCAGAGGGTGATGGTGATGACGATGATGATGATGATGATAATAATTTATTTATAGCCTGCCCATCTGGCTAGGTTTTCCCCAACCACTCTGGGCGGCTTCCAACACACACAGAAATAATAATAAAACATCAAACATTAATAGTAGCAATCAGATCCTATATAAAAAGTCACGATAACTTTAAAATAAACAACTTCTATCAAATAAAGCAGTAGTCAACAATCCATTAGAATCCAATAGTAAACAGTAAAATTAAACATCAGCAAATAATAATTGAACAGTTTACACTTATTACAGTAAAGAATTACTAATCTATAAAATTACATATTATCGATTAGTAATATGTAATTTTGTCAGTGCAGTATATATATATATATATATATATATATATATATATATATATATATATATATATCCTTTTGCAATTGAATGAATTATGGTATGTAAATAATATGTGGAACATAGGGATAAGCTCAAAACAGGATGAGAAGTGCGGGGGGTGGGGACCAGGGAGGGGTGGGAGGGAGGGGGTAAGATAGGGACAACAATACAATGTGATATATTTTTTATTGGTTTTATTGATTTGTATTTGATTTTCGTGATATCAATAAAGATTTATTTTTTTAAAAAAGAATTACTAATCTATAATCAGTAAAATAACAGCAAATTGCAACGTATAGAATACAGCAAAACATACAAAATCATGTAAAAGGATTGATTTGAGAAACAAGGACATGAACAAGAAATAATAAAATTATTTCTGAAAACTGTCCCTGAACATAAGAATGGGCTTTTTCTGTGATGGTTCCTCGACTATGGAATGCTCTCCCCAGAGAAGCTCACCTAAGCACCATCATTACGTGTCTTTAGGTGCCAAGCAAACCATTCCTCTTTTCCAAGGCCTTTGGCCATTAAATAATCTATGGCCTGTTAAAGCTGGGGATTATCAGACCGTTATTATGATCATTTTTTATTATGCTATCTATTATCATGCTTTTTGCTTTGTTATTATTATTATGCTCTGTAAAATGTGTTTTATCTTTTGATCAAAGGCAGTACATAAATCAAATTAATCATCATCATTGTGATCATCTTCTTCACCAAACTTTTAAAGCTGTGCTTTTACCTGCTCTTAAGCTGTCTGGAATGGTTTTTGTTTCAGTTTGGCTGTCACCCCCTCAGAGATTGTGTAACGTAATGAGCAGTGGGCTAAGAAAAATATACCTGGTAAATAAATAAGAGTTTGCACCAAAGTGAATTGTAAATAAAGTTTTGATTATTTCTTCACAATTTAGGCGCTGGGGAGAAAACTGGAGTTTGATGCCTTCTGACAAAGCCATTGTCTTTGTAGATAACCACGACAACCAGAGGGGCCATGGTGCTGGGGGAGCCTCCATTCTTACTTTCTGGAACCCAAGGTAAGGGCTTTTGGAGTTATTGAGCAAATATGTTTATTTCCTGAGGTCTGAATTTCCAGGCATGTTGAAATGGACCGTTTCCCCACCTATGTCACCGAAGGCAAGAAAGATGTGTTCGAAATCTCATCAAGAATAGGAGGGTGGTATGTACAGGGTTATAACTGGTTTATAAAGCAACCCTCACTCCTACATCAAAAGCAGTTCAAAAGAGAAGGAATCCTATTGGTCTGCTGGGTACCCAGTGGTAGCAACTCCAGGAAAGATGAGATCTAGCATGAAAAGCAGAAGG
This sequence comes from Zootoca vivipara, assembly GCF_965207765.1. Taxonomy (NCBI): domain Eukaryota; kingdom Metazoa; phylum Chordata; class Lepidosauria; order Squamata; family Lacertidae; genus Zootoca; species Zootoca vivipara. Next base: position 18,456,116 of record NC_142590.1, on the reverse strand, counting down.
TTGCCTCCATTTTATCTCAAGAGCTGCCAAGGAACAGAACTTGATGTCAGGGACTGGTCTGAGGAGGAATGGTGAAGACTGCACCCCCCTCCTCCTACACATCGTAGAGAAGAGGGAGACAGTATAGATTTAGAATAGTGGTTTGAAGAAGGTCACAGTTCAGAGGCTGCAGAGCGGAGAAGCTGGGAAATATTGGAAGAGCAGCAAGAAGAAGAAGCACCAGGGGAGAGACAGCTAACAGACTCAGTGTCTTTGGAAAGCATTCCTGACCCCTCCTCTCCCAGGTCTCGGCGAGCATTGAAAGAAGTAGAACAGAAAGCTCAGAGGCAGAAAGCACAGATCAGCCAACACAGGGATGATGTAGACTAGGAGAGATGGAGGGGGTGGGACTTTACTCGGAGCATTGCCATTATCTAAGAGAGGTGGCATTGCTAGGTCTCTCACTGTGCATCTTGAATAAAAGACTTGATAAGAACTCTTCCTTTTTTTATCTGTTTCTTGGCTGCCACCGTGGGAGGGATCAGATTCCCTGAAGCCTGACACTTGGATAGGAATGGAGGGGGAAAGTAGCACTCACCTATATTCCTAGACTGCATTTGTGATGTACGCACATACGAAATGGTAGCTGGAGATCAGAAGCAAGGTGGCATTCCCTGCCCACACCTGCTTTTGCAATCTCACATACTGAGTAGTATGATCAGATTGGAGGTTTCCCCCATGCAAGTGGAATTTGTGCAGATCCCATTGTTGAACTGAAAATTAGAGGCTAAGGTTAACTGTGGGCGAGCATTCAAATACACCACTGCAAGCAGCCAACATGGTCCTATCCAAACTGCATGTTTTTGATGGCGATGCGCTTACCCATCTCATGTATCCAGTCTTGGGCCAGTACAGTCGTACCTTGGAAGTCGAGAGGAATCTGTTCTGAAAGTCTGTTTGACTTCCAAAATGTTCAGAAACCAAAGCACGGCTTCTGATTGGCTGCAGGAATATCCAATATCCAAAATATCCAATTACTTTTCCATACATTAATATGTAAAAATGTGTATAGTCTTATTATCCTAATACTAATTTCTTTATCAGTAACCTCATATAAAGTCATTCCAGATATCATTATATTTATCCAAAGTAATTATTTGTCTATATATTGGAACATTACTGTGCTGTATCTAGTCTCTGCTTGAATGATCTTCCTATTGAAGAGATTTTTGCTGGCCTGACTCAGTGTTTTTAAAAATGCACATATTTGGAGAAAGTGGCAGAACTCAGAATGTCCTCTGGATGGTGCTAGCATCTAACATCCTTGGCTATTGATGGGAGCTGGTCTCCATCAATGTCTAGAGGGCAGCATGTTGGCTGCTTCTGCACTAGTACATAAACTACCTATAATGAATTATTAGCGTAGTGCAGAATTCAGGTTTCCTTGGCAATATGCACAGTATGAATATAAGACACCTGAGAACTGTACTATCGGGAGTGAGGAGTTGCTTTGGAAGAGAATATGAAATTCTTGGACCTGCTTATTTTCTATACTGTACTCTGGTACACTTTTGGCAACTAGGTGCCTCTCATCCATTTTCCAGACTCTATAAGATGGCAGTTGGGTTTATGCTTGCTCACCCCTACGGATTTACACGAATAATGTCAAGTTACAGGTGGCCAAGAGTTATCCAGCATGGAAAGGTAACTTTATTCTGGTTCACAACAGCTATGTGTTAATTCCATATCAAGGGCGTTCTGTCTTAAGGGATAGTATTGACACTTGGAAAACAGGGTTTTTTGGCCCCAAAGCCAGAGCAACCGTTGAAATCTATGCTTTAAGTTGGCTGTTACTAACTTAGGAGTGTTATCCTCTGCATGTCTACACCCAGAAGTAAGATTTACTGGATTCAGTGGGACTTTATTTCAGGTAACCGTCATAGGATAGCAGTCTTTTGTCTTGATTAGTTTTGGTGAGATTTAAACAGGACTCGTGTTTTTGACTGAGGTCACTGACTGCAAAGCCCTCCTCCCTCCCATATGCACAAAATAGACTTAGGTGGGCTTCCACAATAAATTTAGCCTAAGGTTGTGCCTCACAAGTATCAGGCCATCAAACCTAGTGTGCAAGGATGGGCTATGTCAGGGACTGGCAGGACGTAGAGGCGTGGTGAGAGGCAGCCTGGGAACCTTAAAGGAAGCCTCAGAGAAGGAAGGCTCAGAGCCTAGGGCAGGCACCCCCAAACTGTGGCCCTCCAGATGTTTTGGCCTACAACTCCCATGATCCCTAGCTAACAGGACCAGTTGTCGGGGAAGATGGGAATTGTAGTCCAAAACATCTGGAGTGGAGGGCCGAAGTTTGGGGATGCCTGGCCTAGGGAGTGGTGGTGGGACACTGAGGACAGGTCAGAGGGTGAAAGAGGGTGGCAGAATGGTGGGAGGCTGAAGAAGCAACAGGTTTGAGCGAGAGAGAAGAGCCAGGTGCAGAAAGCAGTGCAGACTCAAGACATGAAGCAGAGAAGGAGGGGCCAGAGGCTGAATAAGCAGAGTTTGCCTTTCCTACTCTAACAAGCTCCCCTTCCCTCTTGTCTCCAAGGTCCCTGACGTAGTTTAAGGCTGCTGGGGAGACATCCAGCTGGGGAGGAGACTTAGTGGGAAGTAGAAGGCAAAGACTTTCAGTTCTGGCAACAGTTTCATAGGGGCCAGTCCTGTTTGTAGGCATTGCTGCCTGGTATGCTGTTTTCTTGAATAAAGAGCAAACTTTCCTGCCTGTCTCTGCATCTTGAGTGCCGACCTGCATCTGAACCAAGCCTGACAGACTAGCACATCAGTGTAGTCCAGTCTCAGAACCTTTGCTTGCTATGAGGTTCACCAGTATAATCAAGTAAGTTTTGGAGCCTTGTTGTTGTACCTTAAATCAGGCCACGTCTATCATAAGTCACATGGCCCAACTACAACTCCCATCATACCTGACTATTGCCCACGCTGGTTGGGGCTGAGAGCTGGAGGGACACAGATTAGCTACCGCTGTTCTAAATGGAGGCCATGACTATTTATTTGGGCAATAATCTAGCCCAGGCACCCCCAAACTGCGGCCCTCCAGATGTTTTGGCCTACAACTCCCATGATCCCTAGCTAACAGGACCAGTGGTCGGGGAAGATGGGAATTGTAGTCCAAAACATCTGGAGGGCCACAGTTTGGGGATGCCTGATCTAGCCTATCATGCTGCCATGACTTACGACAGACCTGGTCTCGTTTAAGGTACATCAACCAGCATGTTGAGACTCATGGCCAGCAAATTTTATTCGGCATGTTATAGTGTCATTTCTTGTTGTCTAATCACTTTAAATGTCATCTTCCATAACTAGGACCTAAATGACTGGGTTGGACCACCAAGCAACAGTGATGGATCTATTAAACCTGTTACGATTAACACAAATGGCACCTGCGGTAACGGCTGGGTCTGCGAACATCGTTGGAATCAAATAAGGTAATGGAAGCCGCCAGATGTGTTATCTGTTCCTGCGGGAGCCTTCTTGAGCTGGAGACAGCCTGCTTCTCCAGATGTTTAGGATTCCAGTGACTTGTGCTGTGTCTCATTTCCAGGAACATGGTGACATTCCGAAATGTAGTGTACGGCCAACCTCTTACGAGGTGGTGGGATGACGACAACAACCAGGTGGCATTTGGACGTGATGGCAAAGGATTCGTTGTGTTTAATAATGATGACAGGTAATGTTTTTATATGGAGATGAAGGCGTTCAGAAATTACGCGTAGCAAGTCATTTGCCAAATTTGTATAGCAGATTAATTTTGCTGCCTGTCTTTTGCATGTCTGCTTGTGCACCCAGGGAAGCAAATGATCCAGAAGTGCAGAATGACAATGTGACCAGAAGCATATAAACCGAGTGTGTAAAATGGCATTTAAAAAATTATTATTTTTGTTTTCTTTTGTACAGCGCCTTGTCGGTAACGTTACCAACCGGTCTCCCCCCTGGCACTTATTGTGATGTTATTTCGGGACGAAAGGAAGGCAACCTCTGCACTGGAATGCAAATCCGCATTGCTGCTAATGGCACTGCTCATTTTCAACTTCACAGCCAAACTGAAAATCCATTCATTGCGATTCATGTCGAAGCCAAGCTGTAATCCACACTGAATCTCTTTTTGTTTGTTTTTCAGTCTTAGCTCTACTAAGCTTTATGAAGCTAAATTAAAGTAAAATGTAAAACCTCATAAATTATCTCTAGATGAATAAAAGTCACTTGTGGCTCAGCTTATTTGTTTCTTTTCTGATTAATTTTAGAATTCCTATCTCATTAGTCCTTCGAAGAAGGTAAGTCCTGCTGGATGAGAGCAGTGTGCCATCTTAGTGTGCCATCTTGTTCTTAGCATCACCCAGCCACATACCTCTGGGAAACTCACAAAGTACGAAGAGAACACCTTTCTCCATCACCGCCATTGTATGTCCCCCAAACAAGCTTCCCCTGCTCTTCAGATCTTTGCTGTTTTTCTTTTGATCTCATGTGGATTTTGTGTGCACTAAGAAGACTTCTTTTTGTTTATATTTAGATATTTATGTATGCATAAGTAAACCCCAAAGATGTGCAGTTTTTTTATTTTAAAAATGCAAGTCAACAAACACTAAATGAGCTCAGTCGTCCTTGAGCAGTGATGGACTTTGGGGTGGGTGGAAGTGGAATGGAACCACTGGAACTCTGACCAGCAGTGCTTCGCGCTGCAAAACTTTACTGCTGCAGGTCCCATGTGTCGTGTAATAACGCAGTCCATTCCTGCATAGAACTGTTTGCTGGAGGAGTGTCTACAAAAACAAGGGATTGGATCCCTGAGTCCAAGCAGTCACTAAGTGGTCTTGATAATCATACATCATTTGAAATCTTCATTGCTTTGCCCAAGGCAAAGCTGGTGATCTACTCCACCCCGTAGGAAACAGTAGTAGTTCCCCACCTAAGCGTGATAAATGAACCATTGGGATTAATGTTTGGAGGTAGGGTCACACTGACTCCTATTACATTGTTTGGGCTTATTTGTGCAGCAGTTACAGGTTACAATTTCATGAAGAGAAATCTAGCTCTGGATGACTCCTAGTGACCACAAGCACCTTAGAAAGCAGTTCTCACAGTTCACATGCTGCAGGGAGCTTTTGTTTTTGTTTCACCACCCAAATCTTTGCACCTGTGCAAATATCAAAGCTTGTTTTCCTTTGGTGCATATCAACAGCCAACCTTGCTTTTGCTCATGGTTTCATTGATCGACTTTTCAAAAGCAGGTGTTGCAAGACCACCTTAATTTTTGACGCTGTTTTTATTTCAAGGAACTGTAAAGCTGATTAAATTAAAGGAATCAGCCTTTGAGTGTGGATTGGCAATAGCTCTGACCATATTTGCAGCACCTCCTGTGATTTGCCTAGTTGGTGGCACAACTATTTCTCTCCTTTTTAAAGTGCAATTTAAAATTCCAGGTACACACCAACTTTTCCTTTACATTAACATACACATCTACTTTATTCATATATATATATATATATATATATATATATATATATATATATATATATATATGCATACTCTAAATAATATTTTTTGACTTCCCTCTTCCTCTTAACAGCTTCTTCTCTATTTCATTTTCTTTTGTACTGTGTCAAAATTCTATCAACCTTCTCTTTATAAGTATATAATAACTCCTCTACATATTTTGTAATTTTGTGAAATTTACTCTAGGCACATCCAAGTTTTGATTGGGGAACCCTGTTTCCACAAATAGTTTTTTTAAACAATCCCATTCTTCTTTAATCCTTAAGCTCGAGCGATTTCTTACTGCTTCTGTCATTTTGGCTAGTTCGAAATACTCACACACTTTCTTTTGCCATTCTTCCTTAGTTGGAGTCAAATCCCCTTTCCAGTATTTGGCAGTTAACACTCTAGCCGCAGTTGTTGCATAAAGAAATACTCTTTTGCTTTCTCTATAGATGTTTATTGTCATTATGCCCAGTAAGAAGGCCTCTGGTCTTTTGGGAAATGTTTGAGCATTTTCTTTAATTCTTCATAAACCATGTTCCAATTTTTCTATTTAATTTGGAGACAGGTCAGGTGGTGGCAAAACTAGTTCTCTACTGATGAATTCTCTGACCGTTTTAAAATCTTCAGCAATCCTGGAACAATTACATTCCGGCAAATGGTCCCGATCCATGGTACTGATAGCAGCCTTTCCCTTTCATTTTTCTTACACTTAACTTTCATCATTCATTCATTCATTGTATTCTTCCTTTCCAACAGGGAGCTCAAGGCAGTATTTGTCCTCAAAACAGCCCTGTGATTTGCCTAAGGCCACCTGGTGAGCTTTGTGGTTCAAGTGGGTCTTTAAAACTTGCTCTCTCAGGTACCAATCTGACACTAACCACTACACCAGGCATCCAAAAATTGCGGCCCTCCAGTTGTTCTGGTCTACAGCTCCCATGATCCCTAGCTAAGAGGACCAGTGGTCAGGGATGATGGGAATTGTAGTCCTAAAACATCTGGAGGGCTGAAGTTTGGGGGTGCCCGCACTACACCATCTTGAGCCAAAGAATGAGCAGTGGTCTGGACATTGACAGAGGGCCAGGGTGGCCGGGTCAGATAGGCCAATGAGAAAAGCTGTGGGGGCACTGGAACTGAACCCCCATGAGCTACAGACCCCAGCTGTGATCCCCTAGAAAAGGGGTGGAGAACCTCAGGCCCAGGGCTTCTGCATTTGCTGCAAGAGGCTGTCCCCAAGCCACGCCTTCTACCCCCCTGCTACCCTGGCCTCATTTCATACCCTCCTTGAATCTTGAAAGAGCTGGACTGTGCTCTTGAACTCTGCTTTTGTTTCCCTTGAATGATGTGTGAGTGTGCGTACGAACTAGCCTACCGTACTGAGGTAAAATTGACATAAACCACCCACTTTTGTCGCTGGCCTTGCCCAGCCCTGGCATGTGCATACTCTCCAATATTTCTCCAATGAAAACAGGGATGTCCTATTCAACGACAACAACAATTTTATTATTTATACCCCGCCCACCTGACTGACATCCACTCTGGACGGCTTACATCATATATAAAAACATAATAAAACATTATAAACATTACACAACTTCCCTATGCAGGACTGCCTTCAAATGTCTTTTAAAGTTTGTATAGTTACTTATCTCCTTGGCTCGGGGCGCTGCATAACTCCACACTCTCCCAACATTTCTCCAATAAAAATAGGGACGTCCTAAGTGGGACATTCTGGGATCAAATCAAAAATCAGGATGGCTTCTGTAAATCTGGGACTCTCCTTGGAAAATAGGGACACTTGGAGGTTCTGCATGTGGCCTCCAGAAGAGAATGTGACCTTTCTGAACCTCTTCAGAGGCCAGACCTCTCTTGACCAGGGGTCTCCTGCTTCCCCTTGCCCACACAGGCAATAAACCCAGTTTGAACTAGCAGAGGCAAGCAAGTGCTTGGTTCTGGGATAGAGGGCTGTCCCTTTAAGTCTCTCCACTCCTTGGGAAGGAGGCAGAGTTTGGGATATAGGTTTAGCGTCAGAAATCTGTTGGAGCAAGTCATCTGCTCCATGGGATCTGTCTAGTATACCGAGAGACCTTCCTCTCACTATCCTTGCTCTCCAGGACATAATTCCTGAATTTATCATCTATATCAGGGGTTTCCAAACTGGGATCCATGGACTATCAGTGGTCTGTGAGCTGCATTCAGGTGGCCCATGGTGTGTCCGTGAAGAACAGACCCTCCAAATGTCTCCATTTTCCGGGACAGCTGTCCTGCTTTCTAAATAATAATAATAATAATACTGTTTTTTAATTGCATTTTGATTGCCTCTCTTATTTCTTATCTTGCATTTTCTATTTATTATTGTAGTTTCTACTGCATTCTACGGAATTAAAACTGAAATAAAATAAAGATATGAGGTACAAAACACATATAAAATTTGGAAGAAGCATTAGAAATATAATTAAAGATCACTCAGCATCTAGCACAACTCATTGCAATTGCTGCAACAGGCAGATAAATCATTAAGTGGTCCACCAAGTGATTTTCAATGCTCTGCAGGGGCCTGGGAAGTTTGAGAACCACAGACATACATCTCAGGTCTTCTTAATAAACTCAGGTTTATAACAAAATGTTGCCAGTGACTCTCAGTACTACCGCTTTGAAACTCCTGAGATATTTTCAGTACATGCTTATCTTGTGTTGATATATTAACAGTACTAGCTTAACTAAGTTCCTTCCTTTTTCTTAACTCGGTATTTCTAAGAATCAGTAGGCAACAATGAAGTCATAAAATAAAATGATGCTAGGAAGCTGTTTAGCCACTAGTGAAGAGAGTTCTTAATCTTTGTTCTAATCTCTTAAGGGTAATTTGAAATACAAGTGTATTCTAAACTTTCAGAGAGGTTAATATAATCAAGGAGATATAAATCTGAAGTCATCTGTTGCTGAAAAATTAGCTTTAAACCTATCAGATTCATTTATCAGAGTCTTCTGGCTCTTCAGCAAAACTAGTAAGCATGGAGATGACTGTCTCTTTGGGAATTTTTTTTTTGGGGGGGGGGGTTGCTGTTTAGGAAAGTACTAGACTTTGTGGCTATGGGTAGTAATCAGGTTTTCCTCAGAGCAAACCCTCTAAAATTAATGGATCTAGTGAAGTCATGCTCGTTTCAAATCAAAGAATTCTGGGCACTGTAGTTTACCCCTCACAGAGTGACAATTCCCCTCACCCTTAACAAATAAAAGAGCCCGGAATTGTTTGAGAGGGGAAATGTGTTTTAAAGGTATTTTGTGTAAGCAACCTTAGTCATGTACCACCCTTCGTAATTGTAGCCTATGCTTGTCATGCATTGTACTTTTATATACTCTGTGGAATATAACAGGAGTTTTCAAAGAGCCTCTGTTCCTGCAGACTCCTAATTCAAATGTTTAACACCAGTCCAATCCCTGGAACCCAGGGCAGACTGGGACACTTCTCTTATGGGTACAGTAATTGTGACACGTCTTGATTAATACAGTTGACATACAATTTGCTTAGGTACATAAGTGTTAGGTCTTGACTATAGGGAGCAATTGCTTATATGTGGAAGTGAGATTGCAATGCCTATCACTTTTGGTTGCTGTATCACTGAATGCATATGCTAGTGGTGCATGCCACCCCAATTATTAATTTCTTTATTGATTGATTGATTATATTTCTATACTGCCCTTTGTCCAAAGATCATAGGGTGGGTTACAATATAAAACCACAAAACTACATACCATCACAACAAACAAAAACAATACCACACCCCACACCGCAGTATAGAATGGCAGAGATCAGCAAACTTTTTCAGCAGGAGCCGGTCCACTGTTCCTCAGATCTTGTGGGGGGCCGGACTATATTTTTTTTGGGGGGGGAGGAACAAATTCCTATGCCCCACAAATAACCCAGAGATGCATTTCAAATGAAATCACACATTCTACTCATGTAAAAACATGCTGATTGAGAATTGTGGGCTGGATTGAGAAGGTGATTGGGCCGGATTTGGCCCCTGGACCTTAGTTTGCCTACCCATGGCATAGATGGTATAATTAGCCAAGGGTCTGGGAGAAGAGGAATGTTTTTGCCTGGTGCCAATGTAGCTGCAGTGTACAACATGATGATGATGATGATGATGATGATGATGATGATGATGATGATGATTTAATGAAGGTGCCAGGCAAGCCTCCCTGTAAGTAAACCAAATCTGGGTAAGCGTTGTGGCCCTGCAACATCTTGCAGTTTGGAGAAGTAAGGCAAGTGTAAAAAAAAGAAAGAAAGAAAATATTTCACCATGGTGGACAACAAGTAATAAGCTCTGAATGGTGCGACCTACAAGAAGGGATGATTGGCATTGTGTTGAAACCTCTGTGTGTTGTGGGAAAAACATGAGGACACCAGGAGTCACTTATACCGCCTAGTACAATTCACAGTATTTGCAACGCCAGTGATTCCAGTTAATAAGTTCCCATTAAAATGTACTTCATGCACATAAAATTTTTCACTTTGCAAGCATGGAGCGGCTCCTTCTGTTGAAAGGAATAGGAGAGTGTGTCCATGCAAACTCTTCACGGTGCATACAAGTTCATGGATTCAGCCTCTGAATGTCTGTTCCCAGGACTATCTAATCAATATAGCTGCGAACACAGACATGAATAATCACACGGAGCCTTATCCGGTGGATTTGAAGTTATTAGCCAGAGAATTCGGTCTGTTATCTTCACCTGTTGCTTTTGTTTAAACCACCAAATGGAATGACCTTAGATTAAATATAGCCAATTGTGTTGAATGCATCACGACTGAAGTGCACTTTGATCTGCAGCAGGAATATAAATAGAGCACTCAACAACGGCAATTGTCCAAGACAACATGAGGGTCTTTCTTCTCCTAGTTGCCTTTGAGCTCTCTTGGGCTCAGTATAACCCAAATACAAAGCCCGGAAGGACATCAATAGTCCATCTCTTTGAATGGCGTTGGGTTGACATTGCTCTGGAATGTGAGCGTTATTTGGCACCTAATGGATTTGGCGGAATCCAGGTAAGCAACTTCTATTCAATATTTGCTTGTCACAGTTTATTTGAACCAAAGAGAATGTGGCGATTTCAATATAACTAACAACTGGAAATAACAGATGCTTACAGGAGTGTACTTAGACCAGACATTGGAAACAGACCAAGGTGAAGGACTCAAATATAGTTAATGCTTAATGGTTTAATTCAGGGGTAGCCAATATGATACACTTGAACTCCATGTCATAACCTCCAGATTTTGCTGGACTTTTAACTCACATCAGCACCAGATAGATGATGAGAGCTATAGTCAAGCACCACCTGGAGGTTAGGATGTTAGCTACTCCTGGTTTAATGAATGTGTCCGAACCAATAAGACTATTGAAATACAATGTCAAAGTGACAACCGAAGCTTTTGAAATTTGTTTGGAATGTGAGTCCAGTTCACATAGCCAACTTGGCAACATCCAACAATGTAATTTGGGGTGAGAAAAAACACCCCAAATAATATTTTGGCTAAGGCTTTATCTTAGGTCTGGTTTAGAGTTAAGCAAACCACTCCGTCAATAATGGTGTGTGGGAAAGAAGATGAAAGCATTTTGCTATGGGCTTCATGATCTTTAATAATTCTTCTGTGTATAACAATGAGAAACTCTCTTAATATTAGTAGGGATAATGGATAATAAAAACTACTCTACAGCTTGATAAGTCACAAGACCACAATTTTGCTAAGAATTAAGTTAGCAAGGAATGTATAATTAGCTGGTAAGCCAGACATCTCTATTGTTCAGCCAAGTGATAAAGAACATCTTATCACACTTCCCCATTAGTGCAGAGTAGTCCAGTGCAATAGCAGAGTGATAACATTCTACTCCTCATTTCCACTCTTCAGGGCAATATAAATCAGAGAGGGAGGGAGAGGGATAACAAGAGGTAACTCCATCCCTGTTTGTGCTGTCTTTTACAACATGCATCGTGGAACCTTCTGTATCCATGGAGTCTTTTGGAATCCTGTTTCCCTTCTGAAAGGATGGGTGAATTGGCAGCAGGAACACCTTGCTAGTGGAGCCAAGAGAGATTTCCCTGGCTTCTGCTCAGCAGGAAGTGATCTTCCTGGCCATAGTCATTTTCTGTCAGGATTCTTGGGATTTGTAGCATTTGATTCAAGTGGCAGAGAAACATAAAAAACCCCTGTGAATTCCAGCAGGAAAGGACACTCCTTTGTTGTATGAGTGCCATTTCCAAGCAAGTAAGATATCTACAAGGCCTCCCTGTTGCTTTGGGTGAAATGATGCTCTCAGGGAGGGCTGGGGGCAGTTCCTCTCACATTTGGTTCTTCTGAAGACACTCTGAGGAAGATTGGGAAAGCTTTCTGAGGAGAATGGACTCATCACTCGTTTTGTATTGTCTGTACAGATTCTGGCTATGTCAACCGCAGCCCATAATAACTTAAGTAGCACCATCAGCTCTCCACTAAATTGTTGAAATGGTATTTATTGGTGTGTGGTGTTTTCATATCTCTTAATTCACAGATCTCCCCTCCAAATGAAAACCTCGTTATTACAAACCCATGGAGGCCGTGGTGGGAAAGATACCAGCCCATCAGTTACAAGCTATGTTCACGATCTGGAAGTGAGAGTGAATTTAAAGACATGGTGACCAGATGCAACAATGTTGGAGTAAGTGGCTTGGAAATCCTGTCTATACCAGTAGTGGGCAACTTCAGATCAAATCAGCTATGGTTCTATGTCAGTGACATGTATTAATTAGGGAGCCAATTATTCCAGGGAGATGGCTGGTAAAATTCACTTGCCATCTCCCCAACAAGCTAGGGATGGGTGGAGTCAGCCTAACTCGATTCAGAATGGGCCCATTTCAGATGGATGAATGTGGAGGACACCCCCTGGACACCCTTCAATTAATCCAATGTAAAAGCAACACTAATCTGAATCAGTTCTGAGAATGCAACATGATCTAGAACCTCTTTGTCATTGAGAGCCCTGCCTGCTCTACCCTTAGTTACTCCAAGGGTAACTCTGCCATATGTAGGGGCTAAATAGTGAGGCTCTTTTATTATGGGCAGCTGTCTCTTGGAACCTAATATTGCCATTTCAGTAACTTTGCAAAGGAGGAGCAGGAGGGAAAACTCTAGGATTACTGCAAGGTCAAAACAGATCCCTTAATGAATTTTAAATTGTGTTTCTCACTTATTATATGCATGTTCGATGTCTCCTCTGCAGACATTTTAAAAGGAAATAAAGGAGGAATGGTGGCCCAGACTCTAGAGGAATGGGCCCATGAAATGTGCTGCAAGAGAACCTTCCATCACTGACACAAAGTGCCTTGTTTTAATTTATCGAGATTTCTAGCCAACCCCATCCTTAAGATTTGGAGTGGTTAACAGATCAAAGCACCTGCAAGACAGAATTAGTATGTCACCTACATTAATAACACTTCTCACCATTCTCCAACTTAACTCTGAGCCCTCTAGGCCATCCCAAACAGATAGGTCCTACGATCCATTCCAAAATGCCCTCAAGCTTAGACTTCGGCAAAATCTGCGGTGGGAAAGCGTTCCGTAACTGGGGAGAAGGGCAGCCACCAAGAACGTCTCTCTTCATTCAGTTGGTAACTAAGCACAGATGGTATGATTAAGAGGGCGTCCTCAATGGAACTCAGTGCTTGAGAAGGGACCCAAGAGAGGAAGCATGTTAGGCATTCATAGGATATAACCAGCTCCTTGGATTATGCCTAGAAGAGAATAAGAAGCAACGATAATAACTACAACCCAGTCATGCCTTTTCTGTTCTCAGGTATATATTTATGTTGACGCTGTAGTCAACCACATGTGTGGAGCTGCTGCTGGATCTGGGACCCACTCTACTTGTGGAAGCTATTTTAATTCAGAGACCCACGATTTCCCCGCTGTCCCGTACTCCAGCTGGGATTTCAACGACTTGAAATGCAGAACTGGAAGTGGAGAGATTGAAAATTATGGTGATCCTTACCAGGTGAAGCTCTTGCATTCATTTTTTTTTTACCCACTTTCTCCTTTCTTCCCTTGTATATTTCTTCTCTTCATCATCCTTATGCACTTCATCTTCTTCCATTCTTTTCTTCATAGGAGAAGTTGGTTTAAATGTGACACCCAACCCACTAATGATAAACCGGGCATCTGGGATAGCTCAGCTGGTAGAGCATGAGACTTAATCTCAGGGTCGTGGCTTTGAGCCCCATGTTGGGCAAAATATTCCTATATTGCAGGGGATTGGACTAGATGGTCCTCATGGTCCCTTCCAACTCTACAGTTTTATGATTCTATGAAATTGATTTCTCAAAACAACCTTTCAAAACAGGTCCGTGACTGTCGCCTCGTAAGCCTTCTCGATCTTGCGCTCGAAAAGGACTATGTGCGCTCCAAGGTTGCAGAGTATATGAACCATCTGATTGACATTGGAGTAGCAGGGTTTCGAATTGATGCTTCCAAGCATATGTGGCCTGGGGACATGAAAGCATTCTTGGACAAGCTGAAAAATCTGAGCACGACTTGGTTTGCTGAAGGAACAAGGCCTTTCATCTTCCAAGAGGTACTTTGAATGTCTGTTATGTTGAAGACAACCATTAAGCACATATAAGGCTAGCTTGAGAGGACGGCAAGGGCAGACATTTGTGATGTGGAGCTGATTTCAGAGCGTAGAAAAACACTTTATTTTCTACTCATATGTTGCTGTATCATCATAACTTTTCTTCTTTCCCCTCAACAGGTAATTGATTTGGGTGGAGAGGCAATTAAAGCCAGTGACTACTATGGAAATGGCCGGGTAACTGAATTCAAATATGGTGCAAAACTAGGAACGGTCATTCGCAAGTGGAGTGGAGAAAAGATGGCTTATTTAAAGTAATTTAATTTTATATACTTCAAAGCAAAACTGAATGACGAAGCTTAGAGCCTTGCACATATTGAAATTCAGTGTTTAACTAAATTTGGCCCTTTCTCTCTTTTCTTCAGGAACTGGGGAGAAGGCTGGGGTTTTATGCCTTCTGACAAAGCCGTTGTCTTTGTAGACAATCATGATAACCAGAGGGGCCACGGTGCTGGTGGATCTGCCATTTTGACTTTCTGGGATTCCAGGTAAGGAACATTTTGAGACTTGAAGCCTGACTGGCTTCTCCTCCCTACCGCACACCTGAAATAAATATGAATCTCAATTTCTGTTCCTCCCTTTCATTTTCATTTTCTTAAAATATATCTTCAGGCAATACAAAATGGGAGTCGGCTTCATGCTTGCTCACCCATATGGCTTCACCCGTGTGATGTCAAGTTTCCGCTGGCCAAGATACTTTGAGAATGGAAAGGTCAGTTTCTATTGTCTGATAACAAAGAGCCTAAATAAATTGGCAACGGGCATTCATTATTTAGTTTTAAAGGATGTACACCCCACTTTTCTAGATGTGTACCACATATTCAGAGAGGTCTGCACTGAGAGACAGTGCGGTGTAGTGGTTAAGAGCGGTGGACTCGTAATCTGGTGAACCGGGTTCGCATCTTCGCTCCTCCACATGCAGCTGCTGGGTGACCTTGGGCTAGTCACACTTCTCTGAAGTCTCTCAGCCCCACCCACCTCACAGGGTGTTGTGGGGGAGGAAGGGAAAAGGAGATTGTTAGCTGCTTTAAGACTCCTTAAAGGTAAAGGGACCCCTGACCTTTAGGTCCAGTGGCAGACGACTCTGGGGTTGCGGCGCTCATCTCGCTTTACTGGCCGAGGGAGCCGGCATACAGCTTCCGGGTCATGTGGCCAGCATGACTAAGCCACTTCTGGTGAACCAGAGCAGTGCACGGAAATGCCATTTACCTTCCCGTCGGGAAATACCTTACCTATTTATCTACTTGGACTTTGACATGCTTTCGAACTGCTAGGTTAGCAGGAGCTGGGACCAAATAACGGGAGCTCACCCTGTCACGGGGATTCGAACTGCCAACCTTCTGATCGGCAAGCCCTAGGCTCTGTGGTTTAGACCACAGCACCACCCACATCCCTTTTTTGAGACTCCTTACGAAGGAGTCCTTAGGGTAGTGATAAAGCGGGATATCAAATCCAAACTCTTCTTCTATTTCAGTTTTCAGTAAATTGGGATGGGCTGGTGGAAGGAAGGAATATCCCAGGGAGGCTCAAATCTTTCAAGGCTACAAGCCTAACCCAATTTATTTGAGAGTAACTTGTACTGAGTTCATTGAGATTTATTTCTGAGTACACATGGTTATAATTGCGCTGTTAAACTCCAAAAAGAATCAATTTATCTTAACTTCACTTTTTGGTATGGTTGCATTATAATGATTGGGCATGTGTTGTCCCTGAAGAATAGTCATCTGCCGTCTGAAGCACACTTGCAGAGAAGGTATGCTGCGCTTCCAACACTTACCTGACCTCCCTTTGCCAATGTTTCTGCTTCATACCAGGATGGGGGAAGGCTGAGGTGGCAGCAAGGTTGATGCAGTGCAAACAGACTGGCAAGAGCACCAGATTGACTCCATCCGCCTAACTGCACCTCACCAACCTTGCTCTTTCACCTGATGGTATGCACTAAAGATGTAGCCAGAGGAAAGTCAGGTGAGCAGTGCAGGCTATGCATGCTGTCTGCCACTGGGTTTTATTTATTTGACGTGAACTACTTATGGAATGCAGGCGCTAACTCTGTCCTTCAGACTCATTGGCATCATTAATATGCAGCTTGCTCCACAGAACCAACAATCCTACACATCCTAGAGATTGACCAAGTCATGTGCATACACCAGAATGTCAAGGAAGGTGGTAGATAGTACTGTACTATTTCAGCCTATCAGTTTTGAATGTCCCTCTACATAAAACAAAAACTTGAAACAGACAGCAAAAGTTCAACCAAACCAAGAAAAAACCCCAGTGTATTAGTTATTGAAGTTACAGCTAAGACTGTTGCTTTCTGTGCTAGCTTTCTACTGGTAGGGATATAAGGGAATATCATGATATGATCCTCCAGCTGAAGTGGCATCATCCATTCTAACATATTGGGACCATAGCAGCTTCTCAACGCATTATGTTACATGTGTAACCAGGCCTTTGCCTCCCAGTAATATGATAATCTGCAAGATTGGTTAGTTTATATGTTCCAATACATGCGTTCTGTTATTATTTTTCACCTCTAGTCTAATATTTGTTTTCTCAATTCTTTGACAACCAGGATATAAATGACTGGGTTGGACCTCCAAGCAATGGGAATGGGTCTACCAAATCTGTTACCATTAATCCAGACACAACCTGTGGCAATGGCTGGGTCTGCGAACACCGATGGCGTCAAATAAGGTTGGAACATGCACATGGCTTAATGGCAACAATCTAACACATAGATTAGCACTCTTAATCATGCTTATCTTTTTATTGCGCTTTGGCATGTTTGACTCTGTTCTACAGTACATCAGTTACCAATGAACCCATTTTTCCCCCTTCCAAAGGAACATGGTGATTTTCCGCAATGTTGTGGACGGACAGCCATTTACCAATTGGTGGGACAATAACAGCAATCAAGTGGCGTTCGGCCGTGGCAACAAAGGATTCATTGTCTTTAATAATGATGACTGGTAAGTAGGAAGAGATTTCTCATGTGTTTAAAGTACAGCAGTCTAGCTGGCACCTAGAGCTATACAGAATCTAGAAATAATGTTTTAACCAGCCTTGTAAAGCACCCCAGAATCTTCCATAGAAGGAAGGATGCAGTGGGCAATTGAGCACCATCGGTTTTGTCCTTAGAAAAGCCAGGCTGGGGTCAAACTGAAATCTCACTTTATTATTAACAATTGTATAGCAGAATGGTAGTCCTGAACCCACCGAGGTAGCTTAGTGTGCAAAACCTGATGATAAAGGATAGCTAACTACATTATCATTATTTTTGACTCTCTTTTTAAAACAGGAACTTGTCTGAAACTCTGCAAACCGGCCTCCCTGCTGGCACTTACTGTGACGTCATTTCTGGGCAGAAAGAAGGCAATGGCTGCAGTGGAATTAAAATCCAAGTCAATGGCGATGGCACAGCTTATTTTCAGATCAGCAACTCTGCCGAAGACCCCTTTGTCGCCATCCATGTCGATGCTAAATTATAGCTCAGGGGAGAGGAACGTCCTCCCCTCGCTTTTGCTTTCCTAAAGCACTTCTGAGCAAGATGGAGTTATTTTGGAGTCCCTCAAAAGAATAAAAAGTTACAATGCTCACATGCATCTGCCATTTGTTTTCCTGATAAAACAATCCTTGCCACCAACACACACACACACAGAGCCCCAATTTATCTAAAACAGCCCACATGTAGCCATTCTTTAAAGGAAAGCAAGAATGCACAGAGCAGTCACCATGTGGATGGTACCAACATAGCAGTGACTTCCATCCCACTGACTAGCTGCAACTAGCTGGCCAACTTCTAGTGCCGAGTGGGTGGTTTCATACTACGCACGACAGTATAGGCATTGAATGCTGAGATCGCTAAGTAGTGGCATCAGAATGTATGGACTGGCCCCATGCAGACTTCCAAGTCTCTTCTGTGTTCCCACTGGCAACCCACCCCACTGTCCATGGATGGATGGGAGGGTCTGCAAAATGGAATCTGCCCTCGGCATCATGCAACATATGGGCTCTAATCCGACACCAGTCTGTGCACCACCAGAGACCACCACCACCTTCAACTCAGACCTGTTTCCTGATTGGCCAGTGGCAGCTGTTTGACACTGCTGTTTCCAGCACTTTTGAATGGGAGCCAAGCTGGGATTGGAGGCAGTATGCTTCTGAATACCAGTTACCACAGTAGGGGAGAATGCTGCTGCTCTCTCCGGTCCAGCTTGCAGGCTTCCCATGTGCATCTGGTCAGCCACTGCGAGAACAGGATGCTAGAGTAGATGGGCCATTGGCCTGATCCAGCAGGCTCTTTTCAGGTTCAAAATACAGCGTCAAGCCCAATGTCAACTGGCCACTGGCTTAGGTCCCATTCAAAAGTATGGCTTCTCACCATCTGGGGTGGGTGAGGCGAGCTGCAGTGAGGGACTGGTGGTCTCATCAGCAGCGGCAGCAAAAATTTCCTTCCACAACATCATTTTTATTGTCACTTCGTAGTGGAGATTTATGGGAATTCATGTACTTGTGTGCTAGAAAAACTTTGCTGGCAGAAGTTGTTAAGCTATCATTTATTTCCATGCCTTTCAGACAGAAAAGCCCAAGCTGGTTCAAAAGGGGATGAAATACAAATGCAATGTTTAAGCCTGAAACATTTTTTTCTCAACCCCACCATCCCCCTGCATTGTACAGCTGTGAAAGACACACCAGTGGTTTGCTAGGCTGGTTGTTGTTTTTTAAGCCAACCTAATGGGATTGCTCACTCTCTCTCACACACACACTTTCAAAGTGGAAAAAAGAGAGAAGACCTTCAAAGACCATTTTGTTAGGAAACAGACTGATGGGAAAACCCTGCAGTCTGTTTGTTCTATCTGTCCTTGAGTATAACTTCTGAGGGAAAGTGTGTGAGTGTGTGACACAGAAGCAGTCAGCTTGTTTTGGAACGAGGAACATACCGGTAGTATCTGACAAATGAGCACAGGTACAAAGTACTCAGCGTGCAGATTGCAACTACAGTGATGAGCCTGGGTAGCTCAGTTGGTTAGAACATGGTGCTGATAACACCAAGGTTGCAGGTTTGATCCCAGCTGCATATTCCTGCATTGCAGGGGGTTGGACTAGATGATCCTCAGGGTCCCGAAATTCTATGGCTTTGATTTAAGACAACAGCAACTGATGCCTTCACTATGTGAGTGAGACTTTTTCTAACGCTTTCGAGAAATCGAAGGCTACCCAGCATTGTTGGAGGTTAATAATTGAAATGCTAGCTTTGGACCTTAATATAAATGTTTCTGTGCCTGTATTAATGACCAAAGACTTCACCATACAACTGAATAATCATCACATATATATATATATATATATATATATATATATATATATATATACCTTTGTAACTGGAACATTTCCTAGAACAAAACAGGATGTGTAGAGTACGTTTTCCTCATTGTGCCAAGTGCCCAGTACTGATTCATCACCACAGATGTTCATTCTTTTTATATTTCATGTTTTTGTGGATGTACATCATACTAGTCAACTCCTCATAATAGTCTAAATCTTGATAGTTTGTGCCAATTTTGCCCCAGCATTGTAGAAGCACTTTGGCTGTGTATACACTATACTTCTCAAGCACATTTGAAGCATGCTTTTTTTATCCAGTGCTTTTTTTTCTGGGGAGACGCAGAGGTACACATACCCCTAAACATTTTGTGAATCTAAGTTTGGCTTCATTGAGGGGCAGTATTTCAATATGAGTAGGGAAATGAAACTACCCTTAAACATTTTTTAAGAAAAAAAAGCACTGCTCTTGTCCACTCAAAAGAATTCTGGGCCCTGTTAAAGGTTTCTGGGAATTGTAACTCTCTGAGGGGTGAACTACAGTGCTCAGAATTCTTTGAGGGGACAAAAACATGGGGTAGGGGGCTACTGAGGAGGCAGCGAATCCAGCCTCCAAGGCATGTATTGCCTGCTACTGCAGTGCACTCCTTCGAAACCGAATCTGCTGCCCTTGTGGATTCTGCCACGTGAGGCAGTCACCTCACCTTGCCTCATGGGTGGGTCAGCCCTGCAAAGACACCCTGTTGTCTTGAAAGAGCTTTATTCTTGTATCCTGCAGTAAGAATCCTAGCAGTGTCGTCATTTTTGGTTCGTTTTATTTGCTCCTGTTATTTCCCCCACCTTGGTGCGACACGGGCAAGTGGATAAATTTTATTTTTTTAAATTTTATTTTCAGAAGACAAGGTAAGGAGCAGATGGGACTGGGAATGAGCTTGGTATGGAGAAAGCAGGATTTGAAATGTGAGAATGTAGTGGTCCTTAAATGAACTTCACGTGAAAGATGTGCGCAATTGTAGTGGTTGCGTTGGTGGGAGCAAATTTTGTGGATGCCATAACCCAGATTAATCAGTATCTTGGAGATATGAAGATGTTGTTCAAGCTTGGTTTGTTTTGTGCCATATAACATATGGAGGCATTTGGGAGAACTGGTCCGGAACAGAAGGAAGATCAATGATATGATAATTAATTTCGAGTGTAGGTGTGAGAGAATGCCTTGATTTATACCACCCAGATGGTGAGTACTGTATACATCCGTTACTGGCAATGATAACTATAAGCTGGGCTTGTAGAATGTTTTAGAGATTTAAGGGCTCCATGAAGAAAACCTTAAGTGTTGGTAAAAGGAACAGTGATGTCATGGCAGCATCGTACCAAAATGTTTCCCTTTCAAGTTAGCCCCTTTTCATTGAGTTGTCGTCTAAATGGGGAGAGTCTTGCTCAGAGAATGGAGGTGGGGGAAGAGTCTTACCCACATTTCTGCCCTTGTTAAAATAGCTCGCTTGGATTCACAGAGTTTCTATTGATTTAGACCTAACACGGGAATCAATGCGAATTTGGAACGTCCAACTCAGATTTGTCTTTCTAAGGAGTTTAGAAGGAATTTAATGGCATTCATAGAATCAGAATTAATGGTTGCAACCTGCAGTTTTGTTCCATTGCATGGATGTCAGGAATTGGCTGGATAAGGAAGAGTGGTGGGAGCCCTCTGCCCAGGAGCCCCCAAGGGAGGGATCCGAAGATGGTGACTTAGATCCAGGATCCTGGTGGTGAGACACTGAAGAGCAGCCTGGATCAAACAGGATCATGAGAAGGAGGGCCTTCCAGGACAGGGTTAGAGGCTGAGAGTTGCAATGTCAATCCAGACAGTCCCAGTCCTGCTGGCTCTCCTACCCCACTGACAACCCACTCCAGGAGAGTTCTGCATGTTGCTGAGCATTAGGCCAGACAGGTCTAGAGCAGAAGTCCATACCCTCATCTGCTTGGGAGGGATCCAGCATGAAAGGCTAAAAGAGGCGAGTGGAGGTAGTGGTCAGTTTCAGCAACGTCAGCTGGATTAATCTGAACAAGAGGATTCTGTTCTGTTGTTATTTTCTGTTAAAAAAAGAGCTGATTGCATTCCATGCTTCTCGTGTGTATGCCTGCCCTGTGGTTGGCTTGGCTCCTTGACATTGCACAGCAGAATTCCACCCACCCACCCTGCTCTGCTGCCCATGTGCTTTCATATATATTATGGGTTTCTTCTCAACTCTCTGGAGCAGATTTGGGAAGGGGAAGTTGAATACAATCATTGTTTTATTTATATGGCACCTTTCTTCCAAAGGAAAGCAAGATGGCATAATGGTCCCCATGCCATCTTAGCCTTACAACTACTTTGTGAGATGTGCTAGCATGATACATAGTGGTTCCTATGTGGATTCTCTATTCCTAAAATTACTGAGGCGTCATGGGAAACAGGCATACGATAGTTCATCCAAAGATGATGATGAGACAGAATGAGACAACCTTCCATAGGCTTTGATTACTATGCCTATTTAATTTCTGGTGTAATAGGCATAGGATACATGCCACCTTTATAACATAAGTGCCTGACCTAAGGAAAGAATGGAGGAAGAGGGGAGCACAAAACTTAAGGCAATAAAGAGTAGGATGGCCGGATGGGGGTGAAACAGGGTACAAACATACCAGGAGCTAAGTGTAGTTCTGTTCAAATTCAAAACACTTGGGGGAGTCACTCATTTGGTTGTTCCCTGCCCTCCCCCCCCCCAATCCCAGGTTGTCTTATTGGAGCAGCCCAGACATTAAAGATAGAGAACATCTGCATATCATGGCAATTGGAATGAAGTGTTATACCCACTTAAGAACAAATTACTGACTAACAAAGTCTATTAGGAATAATTTAGTATCAATGATAAGCTTTCTTCCCCCACTTTGGTAATTGTACCAGTGTTTAATTGTGCTGTAAATAAAACTGCATGCTTTGCTTCCCAAATAAATGCTGCAATAAGGTGCTTTAATTGAGCCAAGGTGGAAAACAGAGTAGCCTTTTGCTTGAATGAACTGGAATCTAGGACAGAACAAGTCACTTTCCCCACAGAAAACACGGCTGCAAATGAAAGAGAGAGCATGATTTAGAAGCAAATATCATTGGCTTTGCAGCTGTTGTCACTGACTTCTGCCAGCATTGCAGGTTTTGCCAGTTGCGATTATAGTTGTGTGCATTTTTCTCTTTTGACTAAAGAAAGAACCTGGAGCCAACAATTTACAGTACTTACAAATAGGGAAAGAATGCCTACGTCCAGCCGTGAATTTAAGCTCTAGCCTGGTAGACAAAGGCGACCCAAAATTGCATGCAGGTGAGTGAATCTGGTTCCATGCAGGAGATTGAGTTGGTTGGTGCCCCCAGAAATAGAAACCAAGCTGGCTTCTAGTTCAGAGAAGCATCCTCATCCCATTCTCAACTATGCCCAGTACAGAAATGTGGCTCCTGTCCTTCCTCTGACAGCTCCTAACTGGGATTGTTAAAAAGAAGTTATAGGCTAGTCATTGCGGTGGCCTTAATTATAAGACTTACATACTCCCACACCAATCTGCCTTTGGAAGTTCTCCTTTATCCCCTGCCATCTAAGATAAGATGGGTGATGGCCAGAGAGAAAGGCATCTTAGTCGTACAGCCCTATTTGGGGAATTCCCTCCCCAGAGAAGGCTGCCTGGATGCCAAAGTTGTTAGGCAAATATATTTGACACTTCTGGGTTTTAAAACTGAGGCATTTTTGTTGCTGCTGCTGTGTTTTGTTCATTTTTGTTTGGATCCCGTATCAAGTTTTTTTAAAAATTTTGTTAGAATTTACATGAACAGCCCAAGATATGTGTGTATGTGAGGGGGGGAGGAAGGGAGGGAGGGAGACCTTTAAAAATTACCGGTAGGTATAATAAAGGGTTTTATATTTGAACTACCAAACAGGGCCAGCGTTACCATTAGGCAGCCTAAGGCAGTTGCCTCAGGCGACAGAATCTTGGTGGGATCCAGGAACAGCAGATTCTGCCACTGTGCCTGCTGGTTGCTGCTGCATCACCAAAGATGCCTGCCACTTCTAAAGCATGTGGCCTCTCAGCGCCGATTTGGGAGGTCAAGATGACCCCTTCACCAGTTCCTTCTGGCACTGAAGCAGATGTTGTTATCGCCTCCAAAATAGCATCCGTGCCAAGGCCTGTGGCCTGCCCTTCTCTGCCTTCAGCGGCAGCTGGACCAGATGCAGCCAAAAGACCAAGCCACATCTTCTTCAATGCTCTCCTGGCTTCAGGCTCTCCTGATTGGTTCCCCACTGCCTCCTGGTTCTTCTGATTGGTTCTTTATTTCCGGGCTTGTGTTCATCAGTTGTGTTTGTCTTGTGTTCACTACTGCAACAAGGAGTTACTTTTCACCACACTGAGAGCTACAGTTTTTTGATGCTTGTTAAAAAACTGCATTTACTCAGAAGTAATCCAGCTGCTTGCAACTGGGGGTGTAGTGTGTTCTGGATTTATAGTTGGATGCTTTTTAAAAAACAAAACAAAACAAAACTGCCTTTACTCAGAAGTAAGCCCAGCTAATTACTCTGAAATCTGGTTCCATGTATAAAAGTGCATAAGGTCAAAACCTGTCTTGGGGCATGTATAGATGTGGATAGGATTGGGATGCATGTCCGACCTCTGGTCCCAAAGCACTTCTTATTGTTGTGGTTCTGGCTGGAGTTTGTATGTGTGCCCTTGGTTTGTGTGTATGTGCTCAGTTCTGATGAAATGACCAAAAATATTTATTTTCCCTGGGTTAATGTATTCCACAGCCAGAGTAAGTGAGTAACTATGTGCTTTGGACAGGCATGATGGGGGCAATTTAGCACCCATTAAGTGTTTGATGCCCTAGTCAGGTCAGGTTAAGTTATTTTTGTGAGCTTCATTTTGTGGCAGAGGAAGGCTGCAGAGTTGGGTGTATTACCTAGAGCTGTTTTTAGAAGTCTGGTTTTGCGTCCCCCACCCTACCAGACAAAGCAGAGTGGGATGCCATTGTGTGGTTTGCCTCTGCTTCCAAAATGTCTTGGGCCAACTCTGCTACCAAAACAATTTAAAATGGTTCAGTTTATTTACTTTTCAATCAACATAGGCAGCAGAACTCCAATTAAAACCAGGCTGCGATTAGATAAAAAGGAAAGGTCAATCATCCAAAATAAATAAATAATCACAAGGCTTTTAAAGTCTTCGTAATAAACCATCTAAAAGTTAGCACTGTCCATACCAGGGAGAAAAGGGGGGGGACACACCTGGATTGACAGCAGTGCATGTGAAAAGGATCAAAGGGTTTTATCAGTAAACCACAAGTTTAACAGTGAAAGCTTCCAGACTGCCTCTGTTTTCCAGTGGGGAGGATTCAATCACATAGCAGGAGTTTCAAGTTGCACAATTATGGGTGATGGGGAGGTCTTGCTTGCACAACAAAACCACTTTCCCAAGACTTTGGGCGATAAGGAAAATGATGGGAAAATGCCCTGAAAAATGCACCCTTGTGTGATGCAATACCCTCTGAACTCCTCACAAACAAATCAGAATGAATTAAATAGCCAGAGACGACTAATCTCCCTCAACAACAGTTGATTCATTTGTTGTTGGCATCCGTTTGTCTGAAGAGACAATGGAGTGCACCTCCGGGGGGTGCGGGTGGGGGTTGAAGTATATGGAGGTCCTGGGTTGCCCAGATGACAAGGTCCCCCCACCCCCTTGGACCTCGCTGATGTGGTCCAAAGGAAAGCAGAGCAATACATTTGGCACCAGCCTGGCTGCAGGAATTGCCAGAAGGATGTGGACAAGGTTCCATCCAACCGTCTTAGGGACTCCACTCTGGATTTGTGTAGGCCAGGCATCCCCAAACTGCGGCCCTCCAGATGTTTTGGCCTACAACTCCCATGATCCCTAGCTAAGAGGACCAGTGGTTGGGGTGATGGGGATTGTAGTCCAAAACATCTGGAGGGCCAAAGTTTGGGGATGCCTGGTGTAGGCTTTACTCCTTAGCCCTTTCTTCTCCTGAAGCTATCCCAGAAGGCAATGGAGGTTTAGAGTCAGAGTTTCCTTCTCCTAGATGGGCTACCCTCCCAAGTGGAAGGGCCCTATCTGCCCCACACTTTGAAGCATGAGCAGTAACCACCTTCTTGACCATTGGCCCCACAACTGGTTCCATCTGCTCAATCCACTGGAGCCTGTCTTCGCATGTCTTTGAGGGTTTGAGACCCCAATTTGTTTATGGGGTGTGGAGACATGAGCTGACAGCTTCTATACTTAGATACACAATTTTTTAAAAATAAATAAATCTCTAAGCAATGCACATTTCAAACCAATAGCAGTATCATTGCAACCAATGCACTCAAAATACAAGGGGCTGGGGGAAGAAATTAATGTGTGATAGAAGAGAGTTTGGATTTGATATCCCCTTTATCACTACCCGAAGGAGTCTCAAAGCAGCTAACAATCTCCTTTTCCCTTCCTCCCCCACAACAAACACTCTGTGAGGTGAGTGGGGCTGAGAGACTTCAAAGAAGTGTGACTAGCCCAAGGTCACCCAGCAGCTGCATGTGGAGGAGCGGAGACACGAACCCGGTTCCCCAGATTACGAGTCGCTCCTAACCACTACACCACACTGGCTCCCAGTGATAGATTGTAAGACTCTTCTTGTTAGAGGTTTTTTAAGCAGAGCATATCAAGGAGGTTTTTTTAAGTGAAGTCTGGATGGCCACCTATCAAGGAAGCTGCAGAAGCAGATTTCTTGCATTGGCAGGGGGTTGAACTAGGTAACCTTTTCAGGGTCCCCTTCTATCTATATCTATAATGTACGATTCTATCTACCTGGGAAGCCTGTTTCACAAAAGCAGCAGTTCCCAGAGTGGCTTAACAATCTCTCTTCACAGGGAACTCTGGAAACTGTATCTCTGGGAGACTAATAGCAGCCTTCTAACAACTCTCAGCATCCTATAGCTCCCAGAATTTTTTGGGAGAAGCCATGATCGTTTAAGGTGGTACCATAGTTCTTGAAATGTACCGGTATGGTGTGAATGTGGTCTCAGTGGGCCACTGATTAGGGGATGGCCATAGCATGTGCCTGACTGACAGACCCTCCAAGTGTCCCTATTTCCCAGGGACACCCCTGATTTACAGAAGCCATCCCAGTTTCTGATTTGATCTCTGAATGTCCCGCTTTTCCTTAGGACAGTGATGGTGAACATGGCATGCAGAGCCCTCACTGTTGGCACCGCCCCATCGGCCCATTCGAAAAACCGTTGTCTCAGCTGTTAAAACCCAATCTTTTTTTTGTTGTTGTTTTTTGTTTCTGGTAGCCAGAGATTGGTTTTTTAACCCTTTCTGTGCTGTTTTTTCTGGCGCTTTGGCAGACAATAATTGGGTGTAACAGCGTTCATTTTTAACCCGTTCTATGCTGGGTTTTTTGGCACTTTGGCAGGCTATGTCGGTGCTGCGTGTTAGTTCCAGCGAAGGTATTATTCGTCATTTATTTCTGTTCTCTTCACCCCCCCCCCAAAAAAGTGCAGGAGCTTTGGGGCATCCCGCCCAAAAGCAAAGCAAATTTGCACCCCCCAAAAAACCCTCCAAAACTTTGGTCAGCAGCTCCCCCCAAAAAGCTCAACAACTCTGGGCACTTTGTGATAAATAAGGGGTTTTTGGTTTGGTTTGGTTTAATAATTAGTTTTTGGTTTATTAAAGACAGTTATATATTACAATTATACATTTTTGTTATTTAAACTATAAATATTGTGAAATTATGGTGTTTTTTTCTCGAAGTGACACACCACCCGAGTTATGCTCGCTTTTTTGGCGAATTTTGACACACCAAGCTCAAAAGGTTGCCCATCACTGCCTTAGGATGTCCCTATTTTCATTGGAGAAATGTTGGAGGGTATGGAGTTATCTGACCCCCAAGTCGTGTGAAGGCAATCCTGTACAGGGAAGTTTTTTTAAAAAACAAACTGTTTAATGGTTTATTATGTTTTTAATATATGTTGGAAGCTGCCCAGAGTGGCTGGGGCAACCCAGTAAGATGTGTGGGGTATAAATAGTAAAATTATCATTCTGGAATGGGATGTCCCTATTTTCATCAGAGAAATATTTGAGGATTTGGACTGATGCCAGACTGGCCAGTAGCCACATCTATGTCCGCTATGACAATTTGCACGCAGGTACAAAATACGGTAGTGTGCAAACACCACCACATGCTTAATGTGTGCACAGTTTGTGTACACAACAGCTGAGCTGTACAAATCAAGAAGGGTATACTCTTTCACATAGACTTGTAAATGTGCAGAGATATTTTGAACCTGTGTTCACTGTGAAGTGTGAGCAAGCCTCAGTTGTTTGCTACTAAAGGCCTTGTCTCTTTTCTTTAAAAAGAGGAATGCTTTGATGGTGTTTCCTGCTTGGCAGGGGGTAGGACTGGATGGCCCTTGTGGTCCCTGCCAACTCTATGATTCTATGATTCTAATAGGCAGCTCTTTTCTTTTCTTTAAAAATAGGCAGCTCATATCATTGGGAAAATATTGCCACACTACAGTAATTTGGGTTTAGAATATTAATCTTTGCAATATTTCTACAATGTGTGTTTGTGTGTGTGTGTGTGTGTGTGTAAAACAATTACTTGCAACAGCTTTGAATGGTTTGGGGGCAAGGAACTCCAATGGTAAACAAGCATCACACCCTGACACGAGCAAGGTAAGCCCAAGATTAAGAGATCTCTGACATTCAGATAATTATAGCTTGAGTTAAAGAACAATACTGCTCACTGCCGGCTGCCTACAGTGAATCCATCGATTGGGTTTCAGCTGTTTTAGATTGTACTCTAATTTACACATTGAATTTCAAGAGCTATAATACATTACAACCAATGCGAGACAGAAGAATCATTAAACTGACCAGATTAATAACCCTGCCCTGTGTGGCAAAGGAAGGTAATTGTGTGGTTCCCCTGCCTTAGCACAGCTGATATTGAAACCAATGGTGCAGTGAAATAAACAAACTGGATTATTTATTAAATAGTTCAAGATTCATAGACTAGCCTATCACTCGAATGGGAGTGAGTGTGTTGTTCTGAGGTACCTATGCACCTTTTTCATGTGCAAAAACATTGCTTTGTGCTCCCATTTCCACAGACAACTGGGAAATTCAGAGTAACCTTTATTCCTTTTGAGAAAGCAACCCTCCTGAGAAATTTCACTAATCTTATTGAAATTCATAGATTTCTCCTTGAAATTTGCAGATGTTCAGCTGTTACCATGTGTCCTTGCCTACCTACACATACCCTCAGGTGCTGCAATGGGTCAATGAGTTTGGCTGTTAACCACAAGGTTGGTTTGTTTGACCCACCCACACAGGGACATACTTGCCAAGTTCGTCTCTGAAAAATAAGGGACCGGACCAAAAGTAGCATACCAGAAGTAGCGCGGCGGCCATTTTGGAGCTGGGCGGAGCATGCTCAGAAGTGACTTTTGATGCTGCTGTGCCCAGTTCCAAAATGGCCGCCGCACCAGAAGTCGCGCTGCAGCCATTTTGGAACTGGGCATAGCAGCATCAAAAGTCGCTTCTGAGCATGCTCCGCCCAGTTCCAAAATGGCCACCGCGCCAGAATAAACCGGGGGGAAACAAAAAAATCCGTTTTTTCAGCTGGGGACAGCTGGAAAAGCGGGGGTTTCCTGGGGAAAATGGGAGACTTGGCAGCTATGCACAGGGACAGCTGTGGGCAGGATTCCTGCATTGCAGGGGGTTCGACAAATGACCCTCAGCGTCCCTTTCAATTCTATGATTCTATGTGTACACTCAAGGAATTCACACTAGGCGATTCAACAAAATTCACAGCATGCCATGGCAAAAGTCAAGTTTTCTTAGAGGGAAAATTAGCAACAAGACAGTAGGTTTTGGTATAGGATTACAAAAATAGAGTACGGTTATATATTTAAATATACAATATATTTAAAGCAGTATCACACTACTTTAAGCAGTCATGGCTTTCCTCAAAGAATCCTGTATTTTGTTAGGGCTGCTGAGAGTGGTTAGGAGACCTCTGTTGCTCGGGCAGGCACATTATGTGACCCGTGAGAGCAGCAACAACAGTGACGGAATAAAATCAGGCCAAATCTTTGTTGACAGCAACAGGCAGGACAAGGGTTGGCATGGCATTGGGTCCCAGGATCAGGTCATCATTCCACAAGCCCCATGTTGATGGAATGGATCTGCTGGGTTTGGACCACTCCAAACCAGCGCCAAGGAAGTCGGCTAGTGTTGAAGGCCTCAGTGGGTGACCAGGGTGCAGATTCCAAACAGGCAGATACCGAACCCACGCTTGGGTTTGCCATGGTCATTCCTCCCCTCAGACCCCTTATGGGCTCCCCCAAATTATGTTGATCCTGCCCAATGCCATTTCTGCCCTCACACAAACAATGTTCTTCCGCCTAACAAAGGAAGGCCATAATTTCACTGAGAGAAAGGCAAAAAAACCTAACCAAGTGCCAATCAGGTTGAGAGAGAAAAATTCATTTCCGGCTCTGTCAACCAGCGACCCAAAATTGCTCAGTGAAGGTTCTAACCTGACGATGGGCAGGCGGGAAACTCTCAGAGCAAAATGGCTGCGAGCACCAGGGGAAGCAGCCTTATATAGGCTTCCCCGTCCTCTCTGCAGCAAGGGCTCATGGGATAGCTTTTTCCCATGAGCCCATTGCAGAGAGAGGATACTGGGCAAAGCCTTGCCCAGTATTTTGCTGAAATATATGGGCCACAGTACCGCTGGTCAGTCGTCCCGTGCTTATTGGGAACAGAACGGGGCTTCCCCTCATGCAGCTACAATTACCAGGGTGTCCTGGGAAAAGGGACTGATTGCCAAACCACTCTGAAGACTGTGGCTCAGTTGTCTCCCCACTCCTCCCTGTGTTTCATAGCTCTCCCACTGTCAGTTGTTCACATCAGCATGGCTTCAATCATTTCCGTTTGTGTACACACCAGGAACCAATTGGTGTGAAGCTGGTTTGAGAAACCACGCATTCTGTAACAAAGTACAGAAGAAACATATGCATTTAGGATAACGCCACATGAACTTGGATTAAAAACCCAGCACTTGAAATTCAGTGTAAGAGTGTGGACAAAGCCAGAGTGCCAATAACAAATTACATGTGTTCCAGGGGGTTCCCCCAACCTGGCAGTTTACAGGGCTAAATCTGCTTACTTTCAGAAGTAAAATTATATCACATGCCAAACCACATTCCCACAGCCGTTCTCTGCATAAGTTTCCCAATTTCTGGGAATGATCGCTCCCTTATCAGTAGCAATAAACTTTGTTGTAGGCACCTGTCTGTCTCAAGATACAATAGAGTGCGACTCCGGGGGTGAAGTCAGACCACAGCGTAAGCAGCACTGAAGTGACTTTCCTGGGGCGCATACCTGGACAATGTGTATAGAGGTCCAGGGCTGCACAGATGACAAGATCCTCCTCTTAGACTCACTGATGTGGTCCAAAGGAAACCAGAGCAATACATCTGGCACCAGCTTGGCTGCAGGAGTTACCAGAAGGAGACATACAAGGTGCAATCCAATCATCTTATGGACTCCACTCTGAATTTGTGTAGGGTTTACTCTTGAGTCTTTTCTTAAACTTTTTTTCTTAAACTTTTATTAAACATTAAAAAAAAACTTCCACCTCTGCAGGAGTCCCATACGTGTCATCTCCAAAATCTTCCAGACATCTTCCCCTTCTGTGTAGCTCAGCCACAGAGTTTTAATCTTGCTGAATTCAAGGCACAGCTTCCCTTCCCACCTATCTGCAAGTGATCCTTGAGTTCCCTTCTCCGACAGCTGAAATGACAAAACAAGGCACCCTGGTGACAGTGACAACAGAGTGACAGACAGACAGCATGGCAGCGCAATTAGGTAGCTGATAAGAGAGAATAAATAAATACTATTGTTGACAAATAGCTGACATGAAAAGGCCAATACATGATGCATGATAAGATAGAACTCAAATAGTAGACTAGAGGCAATTCCCTTCTGGATCACTTGATGGAGGCAGGAAGCTGCAGAGATCCCCAGGTAAGATTTGCAAATAGCTACAATTGCAAAGGGAACAGCGAGCTCTTTGTTAGAGAGAAAGGAATTTCAGCTGCACACAGAGTGTCATAGGAGGCTGGAGTAAACCACCATGCAAATTTAGGACCAAATAAATTGGGCCAATATTTATTTTATTTTTTTAAAAATCTAGTATATATATGCCTGTTCTGGACCATAAAGAAGGCTGATCGCCGAAGAATTGATGCTTTTGAATTATGGTGCTGGAGGAGACTCTTGAGAGTCCCATGGACTGCAAGACGATCAAACCTATCCATTCTTAAGGAAATCAGCCCTGAGTGCTCCCTGGAAGGACAGATCGTGAAGCTGAGGCTCCAATACTTTGGCCACCTCATGAGAAGAGAAGAATCCTTGGAAAAGACCCTGATATTGGGAAAGATTGAGGGCACTAGGAGAAGGGGAAGACAGAGGACGAGATGGTTGGACAGTGTTCTCGAAGCTACGAACATGAGTTTGACCAAACTGTGGGAGGCAGTGCAAGACAGGAGTGCCTGGCGTGCTATGGTCCATGGGGTCACGAAGAGTCGGACACGACTAAACGACTAAACAACAATATGCCTGTTGTCTTTGTCCATGGAGTTTTCTTGGCAGGGATACTGGAGTGGCTTGCCGGTTCCTTCTCCAGGTGGATCACATTTGGTCAAAACATAACTTCTCTAAGTTATTTAAGCCCCTTTGCCACGACAAGGCAGTGATCCATGAAGGGGATCCATTCTGAAGGAAATCAGCCCCGAGTGCTCACTGGAAGGACAGGTCCTGAAGCGGAGGCTCCAATACTTTGGCCACCTCATGAGAAGAGAAGAATACCCTGATGTTGGGAAAGATTGAGGGCACAAGGAGAAGGGGACGACAGAGGACGAGATGGTTGGACAGTGTTCTCGAAGCTACAAACATGAGTTTGACCAAACAGCGGGAGGTAGTGGAAGACAGGAGTGCCTGGCGTGCTCTGGTCCATGGGGTCACGAAGAGTCGGACATGACTAAACGACTAAACAACAACAACAACAACAAAGTATATATATGGATCAGAGCATGTGGAAGCAGGGAAGACTTCCCTCTACCTCATGACCTTGATCCAGGAGCTATTTTTAGCAAAAGTAGATGGTGTGAAGTGATCCAATCATGGCTATCCTATGCCAAGTCTAGTTTGGCCTGAAACAGGGTTTCATAGCTGTCAAGTTCTCCCTTTTTTAAAGGGAAATTCCCCTATGCCGAATAGGATTCCTCTCGAGAAAAGGGAAAACGTGACAGCTATGCATGGTTTCAGTTTTACAATATTTTCTAGCAAAGCTGCTGCTATGCTCTGGAACTAACTGCACTCTGCATTCATTCATTCACTCATTCACCCATTCATTGATGCTGGCAAAATTATAATTAATAGGTGCTGCATTTCCCAAATGGAGCATTCACACAGGCTGACCCCACACTGCAGATATTTCACCACTGCTACTTCTTTTTCTTCCTCTTTTTAAAGGACAACTTTCCCACTCTAAGAATTTATCACATTCTTTGTAATTGCTTAGCTTCAACGAGAGGAGAATTGTATTTCTATGCTCCAGCAATAATATTATTTGCAGGAGGATTATATAAGCCATAAGTCTTTGTCAAAACCAATTACTGGAATTTTCAAGAAGCACTCCTAACTACTAGAGAAACTTCTGAAGCAAATGGAGGCACTAGATGCGTGCTGTTTAAAATTACCCTGTTGGGCTTCAGTCAATATTCAGGTAGTATGAGGACAATGGCACCACATAGGGATGAATGTTCTGCTTCCCTGGCTGGTTTCCCAACAGCCTGAAGAAATAGAGCCATTAATCTTCTTATTTAATTTTACAGGTGTCACCTATATCTAAGTTTCTGAGAATTATTTTCACCCGTTTTCTCTTCAAGAGAACAGGAACAGGAGATTTGGATGCAGAATACGAGACTGCCAAAGCCATTTTTGTTTGAGGTATTGCGTTTCTGGTCGCTTTACCAAGATTGGAAGAATTATTTTTCCTTCACAAATGGAAATCATGTGATTATGTACAAAATATACTTGCAGGATAGAGAGGTGGAAGAAAAAGCTCCCCCTCTCCCCTTACTACTACTTTACGAGCTCTCTAGGAGTGATAGATAGAAGCTTACCTAATAATACAATAATGAACAATATAATAATAAATAATACAGCTCCAGAGAAAAAAAACACTGGAAAATAAGGAGGTACAGAGGTGGCAGCTGCCATTTATTAAATTGGTTCCAAGCTTAGTACATAACACAAACTATTGGTCCACCTGCCATAGGGGAGAGTTTTAGGTAAGGGTTCCTCTCAGACCTACCTGGAGACACCAAGGATTGAATCTGGACCTTTTGGAATGCAGAACAGGTGCTCCACTATTGAGCTAATGGGAACAACATTCCATTTTTAGTATGGCCAGCAGCTAGATCAGGCATCCCCAAACTGCGGCCCTCTAGATGTTTTGGCCTACAACTCCCATGATCCCTAGCTAACAGGACCAGTGGTCAGGGATGATGGGAATTGTAGTCCAAAACATCTGGAGGGCCGAAGTTTGGGGATGCCTGAGCTAGATAATAGCATGATTGTATCTCCTGTTGGTACATGTCAGCAGGGAATTTTGAGTACGTTAGGAAATTTCACCCTTCATAAGCATTGAAAAACAAGTAAGCCCGGAACTGAAATAAGAATGTTACATACTCTGCTTATGCTCATGAGAGGACTGGGAAGAACTCATTTCAATTGAATTCTCTTTCCAGTGCAATACCAGCTCCAGGTGTTTAGAGACCCTCGGGCAAGACACCCCCCAGAACTCTCAAAATGTGAGGAATTGGACCTCCAATCAGGTGCCCCCACCCATTCTATGCAGTGCAGGATTTAGAGAGTTGCGGGAGGTTTCCCTACACAGGAGCTGAGAGGGTACAACATAACAATAATTTAAAAACCTATATTTATAAGGGTACCTACTCAAAGTTGGGAGGGATGCCAAACTTTGTCCTCTCTCAGGGCACCATCTTCCCAAAGTCCACCCCTGCCTCTATGGGCCCTGCACTGTCAGGGCAGGCCAGCAAGCATGCCACAGCATCTGCTGCCCCCCTCTTTTCCTGCCACCCCATGCTGAGTGTCCAAGCAAGTAAAACGCTATGTGGTGGCAGCTACTGCTGCTTCTCCATCTAGTAGATAGGACAACAGCCAGAGCTGCATGTGAGCGAAACTGGAAGCAGCATGGAAGCTGGAGACACGGGGACATGCTTGCTCTGCCCTAGAGGCCAGGGCTCCCCTCCATAGAGAAGCAAGACCTGTGGGGTGTTAACACCGTGAGCCCTTCCATCTTACGCTCAAGCTGTATACATGTGGAAATAAAACCATATATCCTGAAGACACCACAGTCTCTCCAAGGAAACCTAACCCTAAATGCAGACACCATGCGGAGATTGAGGTGGCATGTAACAGTACGTCCCCAGTGAAGGACTCTGTTTTTAAGCATAGATGAAGTCTAAGAAGGGTGTTGGCTATCACATAATCCCTCATTTCCCTTTTCTCCACAGGTCAAAGGTATTATCAGATAAAATGCCCTATGACTGTAGCTTGACTAACTCTACCGCCATTTCTACATCCCTTTATTAAGGCATCCTTCTATTTCCTTGCACATCTTCTTCAGCGAAATTGTCCCAACTTGAGCATCCCATAAACTAAGCCTTGATATTTAATAAATACTTGCTGCAATTTTCACTTTATATGTGGAATGGCTTGTTTGAATATCTCAAATGCGGAGGTATATAATATTAGCATACTGTATCTGAATGAGCCACTTTTCCTCTGCACCTAAAATTGTCCAGAGTAATGGTAAAAAGTAATTCTGAAGGTTATATTAAGTATAATGGGATGCAATCAGAGCACAACCACAAATCTTTTGAAGTTGTTATAAACTGTGGTGCAAACCACTTCCTCGCCAACAGTTTGCTGAGCATTTCAATGAGGCTGAGGGGCCCAAGCTATCTATTTCCATTCCATTCCATACATGGCAAACCTTATCATGCTGCAATACGCACTACCAAAATTCAGATATGAAAAAAAGAAGAATCTGGCACTTAAAAATCTAGGTGCTCTCCAGATACCTGCACCAATAAAAATACAATTGTAAAATAAATGCACAGCTATTCCTATTTACCTTTCTCCTTTCTACTTGTCTCTTGTAAAAACAACAACAACCCCTCTGTTCTTGTTTTGCCATTGGGGGAGTTGTCAGGGATGCCTTTTGAACATTTTGTTAGTGTGTCCACATGCACACTAGAATGATTCTGGTGTCTGGTCCCTTCCTCAGGCCTGTAAAAATAAAAATAAAATATTTTCACAAGAGAAGCTGCTCAAGAGAGCCAGCCTCCACCTCCTCAGGTTGCACAAGTTAACGGCAAACAGTACTTTGCTGTGAATTTAGCCCACACATATTGCCCAAGGAATATTATAGGTCTGCTTGAGGCTGTTCTTAGTAGCAGGCAGTCCAGACTTCCGCATCGGTGCCCAGGGGTGGGGCCAAGAGCGTGGCCAGTACTGGGATGAAGCCAGTTGACCAGGATGGCTGGCTGCACAGAAGCAGCTGCTCATGACTAGTCTGGTGCAGTCGAGATGTCTACTCCATACCAATGCATGAGTGTTCACATGTAGGAGCATAGCCAGCAGTGCCACCCTGCTCTGTGATAATTGTATGGCACGTACTTCATGCCATTCCCAATGAAGGGGTTAACCCCTCCTTCAATAAAGGCAGGGATTCTCCTTCTTCCAACCGCAAGGTTAGAATTTACCATAAAGGTAGGGTTACTCTTTACAGCAGTGAGCTGCTGGTAGCAGTTCCATCAGATGTGTGCAACACTTGGCATTTTCATTCATGGGCAGCAATGGTGGCTGGTGCCCATTTGGGTCTGGTCGGATAGAAAGCAGACAACACAATGAGGGGGCAGAGCCATCTATCTCAAGCTCGCTCTCACCCATATCCTCCTCCCTGCTGAGTTCTACAAGGGGTAACACTAAGACTAAGGAAGGGGAAGCTGATAGGCAGGGCCACCCCCTGGACTGGATGTCAGCAAGAAGGCGATTGCAGGTGGAGGGTTAGCTGAGGACAGACTGGGGTTGGTGGGACAGGGCTCCATTTATTCTAATGGACCAGCCCCTACGGATTTAGGAACTAGGGCTTCTCATCCAGGTAGCTGCACTGTTTGTTGCTCCCACTTCTTCCCAGCTCCAGTGATGAAACACAGGGTGATGCAAGCTTGTCCTCTCCCACAGCCTTTAGGTGTCAATGCTGGTGCAATGGGTGCTAAGAGTCATGGGGATGTGTCCCTCTTTGGAGTTGTGCCATGTAACAAATGGTGAGGTAGCAACTGGTTTGTTTGCCTCTACAGAACAAGATTATAATCATTGCCATTTTTATAGAAAAAGAGGTGCTGGAACTCACCATGAACACCTCCTTCATTCTCACAGAATAGCAATGGCGCCCACCTGAGAGGTGCCGGAACTGAGTTCCAGAGAGTTTCGGAGAGTTCCAGCTGGAAAAAAAGCCCTGATTATAATTATTACTGCAATACTCTTAGGTTATGTTACTGGAGCTAGAACCGTTTCCCCATGCTGACACGAGATTTGCCCTTCAATTGATCCAGCTCCAAAAGCAAGAAGACAGAACCAAAACAACGGCCCATTCTTCCTGAGAAAGAACACTTAATTTAACCCACCCTTACATCCAGTCTCCTGCCTCCTGGATGGCTGTGATAAATGTTTTTGCACAATATACACATTTGCTCAAATACGAAGAGTAACAGGGAAGCGATAAGGGGGTTTAAGATTAATGAAGTGTAATATAACCACTGCAAATTTAACTTGAACACCAAAAGTGGAAAAAATCCTGTTTTTAAGGCATATTACCCACTAGACTAGTTTGTCAAAGGAGGAAGGTTACAGAGGTGCCAACCACAATGTTCTCAGGATGACAAAATAAGACACTTAAGAGATTAGAAGAAATGATAAGCTTGTAATAACAGTACAGTCTGGATAGCCCAGGCAGTCTCTTCCAGACAGAAGATCTCTGGCGGTGTGACATAAACTAAATATAGGCACATGGAGCCAAGCTCTTTAGGAAGACAAAAGTGAGGGTGCTTGAAACCGAGATGGATTCAAGTCAATGGGAGTTCAGTCACCGACTTGAACAGGGAATGGATTACTTGACATAATGAATAGTTCCTTGCGTTTCTGTTCCAAAGAAAAATGCAGCAGAACACAAATCTCCTTGCGACAAATGAAATATTAAATACCAGCTCCTTAAGAGAATTGGCAAATAATACAGGGTCAGCACTAGGATACCCTCTAACATTCCTCAGACGAAAAGAGGGACATTTCTCACTCCTCTACGACTGACCCTCCTTGGCCCCCAATTTTTGTACCTCCCCAGAGTATTTCTTTTCAGAAGAAGGGATGGGCCACCAGCACTACACTAATGGAACACAACACACACACACACACACACACACACACACACACACACACAACCATCCGGATAAAACCCCTTAATCCCATTTTTTAAATTAAAAAAAATCAAAACTCCTTTCATTCCACTCTGCTCCTTTCTCCCTACCCAGGGTGCCCCTGCCTCAGAGGTGGCACATTGTGCGAGGCTGGGCCACAACAGCAGCAACCTCTCTTCCTCCTTGCCCACTCTCCAGCAGCTGCTACGAGCTGCCCAATGGAGGATGCTGGCAGCAGCGGCCATGGAGAAGCAACAGAATACTCCCTTACAGCTGCCACTGCTGCCGCTGCCACTGCTTAGGACAAGCGCCAGCTCAGCCTCCTCTCCAAGTTTAGCAGCGGAACTAGTGGGGGAAATAGGGACATTCCAGGATCAAATCAGAAGCAGGGAAGGCAAGCGTGGCAGGAAGATTCAAGGGCAATCAATTTTATTTTTGGGGGAATGATTCATGTTATTATGTACAGTAGCTGCATTGTTTTACATTTTCTGGATGTCTCACGATCATATTATAAAGTAGTCGTGTTCTGTGTTATGAATCAAGCACAACTAGGAGTTGCTTCTTTTTGTTTTCCAATACATTTCTTATCAATTAAAAAACAACAATGGTGCAGTGTGAGCACATTTTTATCCTGAAAGTGTGACCTAGAGAAAAAAGTTTGAGAACCACTGTTCTAAACTCTTGTGAGAACCTTAATTTTAATGCATTTTGATTGTTCTCTGTGGTGCTCTGATTTTTAGATTGTTGTAAGGTGCCCTTGTACTGGAGAAACGGTAGAAGAGAAAATTGAAAATATATAAATAAAATCCAGCCTGGAAAAACGTGTGGCAGTGACTATGCCAGTGTATTAGAAAACATGAAACTGCACAGGAGGGTTTTGCTGCTGCATTGTGCTAATAACTCACCTGTCAGCAGCTATTCCACCTGGCTTCAGCAGAGGGAGATGTGAGATAGCGGGAACTGAGATTAACAGCCACTTGCCCACTCTCCATCTGCAGAA
The DNA here is from genome assembly GCF_965207765.1 of Zootoca vivipara. Lineage (NCBI taxonomy): Eukaryota > Metazoa > Chordata > Lepidosauria > Squamata > Lacertidae > Zootoca > Zootoca vivipara. The sequence goes on along the minus strand of NC_142590.1, from coordinate 18,416,967 downwards.
AGAGGGCTGTGCAATCATTGAACAGTGCTTTGTAAATAATACAACAACAACAACAACAACAACAACAACAACAACAACAATGTTAAATATGTTGGTGCTTATGTAGAGATCTACAGCTTACCGGCAATTATGGTTTTTTTTGCCGCACAGAAATGCATACACAGAGAGAATAATTTTTAAATGGAGGCAGTTCACACATACGGCTAAGAGTTATTCAGTGTTAATTGATCAAGCCGAGGAGAGATCTCTCATCTCATATTGTAGAGGAGATGACAGTAGGTGCTAAAAATAAATGCTTCCTGTTGGGATTAACTTGCGGTAGCAAAGCCACATATCTGGACATTGCGTGACACCTCAATCAATGAATGTGCATGTGTGAACCAGCCCACTGAAAACTATATTCTTAAGCTCACCAGCATAGTTAAAGGTTTTGGTCCTGGTCCTGATCTATGAAAGCAGGGCTTTTTTCAGTTGGGACTCACAGGAACTCAGTTCCGGCACCTCTCAGGTGGGCGCCATTGCCATTATAAGAGAATGAGTTCCATCACCACGTTTTCTAGAAAAATAACACTGATCACCAGTATTATTGCATAGCAAAACTCTTCTAGGACTCTAGCACCTCAGATTACTTTGAGGGGATCATGTCTTTCAATGTTCCTTCGTGAGAGGGGAAAAAACTCTTCAGGAAGAAAACTAGCTCAGACCCCTTATTCCTGATATCTGGTTTTCTATGTATGTTTTCAGAGAGAGAATTCTACCATGCCATCCCCACCTCTTAGTCTGAAATGGTAGAGTCCAGAACCAATATTAACATATGACCAGCTCATGATGACAAACTTAGTTGGTCTCTAAGGTGCTGCTGGAAGGAATTTTTTTATTAAGGGATTCATGAATGAATAAATGCAAAGTTGCCATTGACTGGAACTAGATCAATCTGCCCTTCCTGATGGAAATGAGTGCTTGGTGCTCTTATATTCTTAAAAATAATAAATAATTATATATTAAAGCAATTAGCCTTATTTTGGAAACTTGCTACATTAAAGGAGGAACCGGCAGTGATAGGTAATTCAAGGCACCCCACTACTTTTTTCCTAGCTAATGCTTTGACAGCCTGGTTTCTTATAACCTGGTCGTTCTAAGGGAGGAAATATTTCCTGGACAAGCTGTTCATGAGACTTTTCATTGCCTTACCCCCACAATAATGTTGTCTAGGAATAAATATTAAGTTGCAGCACAGTCACCCTCACTGATGACAAGACTTAGCCTTAGACATGACTACTTATGAGGCTTTAACCACTTTCTTTACATCAGAAGATGGAAAATTAGACAGAGCATTCTTTCTTTCCTGGCTTCTGTGAATTCTGTGAATGTTTTGTGTAGACGTTTCTGAGCACAATTGGTCAGTGTTGGTGCTGACCTTTAAAGCCCTAAACGGCTTTTGCCCTGTATACCTGAAGGAGCGTCTCCACCCCCATTAAGGGAGAACAATGTATGGCTAGGCAGGTGATCTTTTGATTTCGCTTCTAGAGCGAGATCAGTGCTGATGACAGAGCAGATGGTCATCTTTGTTGCGGGGCAGGGGAGAAGAAAATTAAAATAACCAGATAGAATTGGGCAGATGTTTGCTTACATCCGTGCGTAAATAGAACTAATCCTTATTGGTTAACTCTGCAATCTGGATTCTTGGGCGCAAGGGAAAGGTGATACAGTACACAAGTAAAAGACCAGCGAGCAAACCAAACCCATTTAAGATGGAACTTTTGAATATCTATTCCAAAGCAGAAGATACAGAAGATGATATGCTTATTCTAAACGGTATGGTCAGTATAACGTTTCTTGAAGCAAGAAGATCCCTTCTGTATTCTTACAGTTTCTCTTTGTTTTGAGATTGTTTTATCTGTTTCGCTTTTCCTTGCCAGTGATTGCAGCACATGTGTGATGTATGCAAGTTACTTCTGCTTTAATAGTTTTCATGTTTTTTTTTTTAACAGCATTTCACATTGATCAGCCAGGTAGGTGAGTGGCTCTTTCCCCATCCATCTCAGAGTTCCCTACAGCTTTTTCTGTGCATGATGGAATCTGTTACAAAGACAATGTCTTTGTGATGATTCTCTTTCTAGGTTAAAAAAAAATCCAGATCTGTGTTATTTTTATGAGTTCTCAACAGCTGCACCAATCCTGCTGCATTCAAGAAAGCTGCTACACGGAACCAGACTAAAGTCAGTCCATAAGGTCAAAAGGAAGACTCATATTTGGGGCAAGTTAGGCTTTTGCAGTAGAAGAGGGATTCATACAGCACAGTGCCTAAAACTCCCTGAGATTCCTTGGAAGCCTATCGTTGGTTCCTCAATGAGAAGATCAGTAATGCAAGGAAGCTTCCCTAAAAGACAGCTTGCTCTTCATTACTGATGTCCCCGCAGCCCAGAGAAGAGGGTGCATTTGCTCTTAGGCTGTAATCCTGTTAGCGGGAGTTGGTTCCACTGAATTTAGATTTACTTCTCTTCTGACTCAACATAGATAGGACCACACTCTTAGTTGTTGTGGGTGGTGATGATGATCCAATAGACTTGACCACCGAACTGGCTATGGACTTTAGCACAGACTCCAGACTTCTCAAATATTTTGTGTAGGTAAATGTGGAGAGGATTCCCAGAAGGTAAGCAGTTTGACCCCCCCCCCTCCCAGCTCGATAAAATGCTGCAAATCTTGTGACAGTTGCCAACAATTAGCTACCATTTTGTAGCTGCAGATTTTTTTCTGATCACACTACATAGAAGTCTGATCACCTGACCATACTTCCTGACCCAGGTGATTTGTTTTGACCCCCCCCCAAGGGCGTAGCCAGGATCAAAACTAGGGGGGGGGCAAGCCATGATCATTCAGGGGCGGGGCCACAAAGTGGGAACATGGGCGGGGCTACAGGGCCAGCTGGCCTGACAACATCGTGGTGGCGGCAGCGGCGGCAGCGGCCACCTTGTGCTTCTGGGGCTGGCAACGGCGGCGGCTACCCTGCTTGGCTGGAGAGGACGGGAGGGTCGGGCAGGCAAGAGGGGGTGACAGGGTGGGCGAGGGCAAGGCAAGGCACGGCCGCAGTCACGACGGCTCCGAGGCGTTGCTGCATATCAGCATAATATTTCAACCATGTTGTGGGTTCAAGCCCCACCTTAGGAAAAAATTCCTGCATTGCAGGGGGTTGGACTAGATGACCCTTGTGGTCCCTTCCGACTACAATTCTATGATTCTATTGATATTTTGCCATAGCATATGCATCATTCTGCTTTCTTGAATTGTCCTACTCCTAGGCATAGCAGCCAACTCCTAGAGGCCTACGTGCCTCCCCCCCCAAATACTAGTAAATACCGTATGTGAAAGAGCCATCCCCCCCATGTTGATGGGCTTTCTATGTGGGGCTTATCTGCCCCCCCCATATTTTATTAAGAATGGAAGAGGGAGGGAAGGAAGGAAGAAATAGAGAGAGGGATAACTCATATTTGTGGGTGCCTCTGGGTGACGCTGTGATGCTGGAACTCTGCAGCAAGAGGACGGGAGGGTTGGGCAGGCGAGAGGGGGTGGCAGGGCGGGTGAGGGCGAGGGAAGGCACGGCCGCAGTCACGACAGCTCCAAGGCGTTGCTGCATATCAGCATAATATTTCAACCATGTTGTGGGTTCAAGCCCCACCTTGGGGGAAAAATCCTGCATTGCAGGGGGTTGGACTAGATGACCCTTGTGGTCCCTTCCGACTACAATTCTATGATTCCATTGATATATTACCATAGCATATGCATCATTCTGCTTTCTTGAATTGTCCTACTCCTAGGCATAGCAGCCAAATCCTAGAGGCCTAGGTGCCTTTCCCCCCCCCCCCAATTACTGGTAAATACCGTATTTGAAAGAGTCACCCCCCCATTTTGATGGGCTTTCTATGTGGGGCTTATCTGCCCCCCCCAGTATTTTATTAAGGATGGAAGAGGGAGGGAAGGAAGGAATAATAGAGAGAGGGATACCTCATATTTGTGGGTGCCTCTGGGTGATGCTGTGAAGCTGGAACTCTGCAGCAAGAGGATGGGAGGGTCGGGCAGGGGAGAGGGGGTGGCAGGGCAGGCGAGGGCGAGGCAAGACAGGGCCGCAGTCTACCAGTAGATCACTGGATGTCTGTGGTAGATCACTGTGGTAGATCACTGCTAGATCACTGGCACCCCTAAAAAAAGCTCACCCAATTTTTTCCTCCTCCCTAAAAAAAGCTGAACTATGACCTGAAGCCCTAAACAAAAATGGGCCTCCCTCCCTCCTAAAAGAAGCTCAACAAGTTTGACCTAAACCCCCCAAAACAGGGCTTCCCTTCCTTAAAAAAACTCAACAGCTTTGACCTGAACCCCCCAAAAGGGGGTAGATCACTCCCAGTTTTTAACTCTGTGAGTAGATCAGAGTCTCTTGGGAGGTGGCCACCCCTGATTTACAGTATACAGATGCAGGAGGAGGGGCAGACTGGAACACCAATGCTTTTTATAAACATCACTGTGTCTATCAAAGCTACAGCCCCCCCTTCTTATTCACTTCCTTTTAGCCTTGCAGGGCCACCTTAGTCAAATTGAATCCTCTGCACCCTCATTAAATCGCCAATAGAACTGTTAATGCAATCCCTGAATGCCCATTAACAACTCCCACTGAATAACAATAGGGTGAATAGGGTGGACCTTGCCTCAAGGGATATTCTGCTCCATTGTCTTAACTGCTTAAGTACTGGTAGCCACTTTGCTTTATTTATTTGATGTGTTTTTGTTACAGCTGTGTTCCCGCCCCCAGCAAGTGGAGAGCTGCTCTTGCTAAAGCAAAGCCCTTTCCACTTCAGTTTTTGGAGGGGCAAAGTATTGGTAATGGTCTGTAAAATACAATAATTTTTTGCTTCTAGGGGGGGCAGCTGCCCCCTCCTGCCCCCCCTGTCTACACCCATGCCCCCCCCTTTATCATCTTGACCAGTGGCTCATTGAGGTCATGTGTTAGCATAAAACAGCCTCAGTCAATCTTCTGAGAAATCATTCAAATGTTTTGGGAGTCACAGTGACTAATCCCTTAAGTCTTGAATGATGCAGCAATCACATTTATGGTTTGCAGACCCCCCCGCCCCCCAAGTGTCTTTATTTTCCAGGGACAGTCCTGGATTTACAGAAGCCGTCCTTGTTTCTGATTCGATCCTGGAATGTCCCACTTTCCCTTAGGACATCCATATTTTCATTAGAGAAATGTTGGAGGGTATGGAGTTATGTGACCCCCTCCCCAAGCCAAGGAAATAAGCAACTATACAACCTTTAGAAGATATCTGAAGGCAGCCCTGTGTATAGGGATGTTTTAAAAAATGTTTGATGTTTTATGTAAGTTGGAAGCCACTCAGAGTGCCTGGAGCAACCCAGTCAGATGGGCTTTTTATAAATAATATAATTTATAAATAATAATAATTTTATACATAATAAAATGGTGATGGTGATGGAATAGGACATCACTATTTTCATCAGAGAAATGTTGGAGGATGTGGGTTTGTAAGACTGTGTGGCCAATGCACTAAATTACCCATGAGGCAGAATTTGATTTTGCCACAAGGTGGCAATAACGATTAAAATATACAGGCATTACCTGAAATAGATTCTATTTGCTTGATTAAGTATGACCCAAACATTGTGACCAGTCATATAAAGAACAGTAGCTATCCTCTCTCTCTCTCTCTCTCTCTCTCTCTCTCTCTCTCTCTCTCTCTCTCTCTCTCTCTCTCTCTCTCTCTCTCTCTCATAGAATGACAAGTCAAGGACTATGGGGAACGATTTCCACTTTAGCATCCCCAGTAAGGGGTGCCTTTATCCGGTTTAGGACAAGCACAATGATAAACTTACAATGCTGATCATGCTTTCGTAAATATATGCTATTGAATTCCAAACCTGAACTGGGGAAAAAAATTAGGAGAGAAAGAAAAGAGCTGTATTGCAGTTGAGAATCAAATTGTCTGTTCATGTTCTCTTGTACCGTAGGTTCATATTCTCTTTATACACCTCCCCATTAATGCTTGCAAGAGATCTACAATCATTAAGTAGCATCTGACAACGATGTTTGTTGATTAGCTATCATGTAATAATAATTACTGTCACTTTCAAGCCAAAGACGGGGAGCAGATGAACATTGCGGCGTTTTAATCTGGAAACGTTGATGGTGGCAGAACACGACAGCAAATAACAATAATAAAAACTGGTGCAATGCATACACAGCGCCACTCAAAGCAGCTAGATGAAATGATACCCCATTCTCCTGTGTAAACACCAGCTCTCTGTCATACGCAGCTCTGGCACACTAGTTGTTCATCTGCATTATTCATTATTATTGTCTGCAAAATTAAAAACGGAACCTTCCAGGACAAGACATCTATGCAACGAGAAGCTAAGGTGGGAGGCACGGCAACCTCTAAATTTTGTCTGAGTGCTAGATGACCTCAGTAGGAGAAAAAGAGTGTGTGAAAAGATAGCCCTGGTATTAATGCAGGGGTCTTAACTTGATTCTGAAGCTCAGGCTGAGGGGCAGATCCACACCATATATTTAAAGGACACTCGATGCAAAATTGAAGCACATTACTTCCCCAAAAGAATTATGGGAATGGTAGTTTGATACCTGGGAATTATGGGTCTGTGAGAGGAGGGGAAACTACCATTCCCAGAATTCTTTGGCAGAAGTCACGTACTATGGTATAAATGAGTATTCAGTGTCCTTTAAATGTACATAGCTGCCAAGTCTCCCGTATTCCCCGGGAAATCCCCGTTTTTCCAGCTGTTCCTAGCTGAAAAAACGGAATTTTTTGTTTCCCCCCGGTTTAATCTGGCGCGGTGGCCATTTTGGAACTGGGCGGAGCATGCTCAGAAGTGACTTTTGATGCTGCTCTGCCCAGTTCCAAAATGGCTGCAGTGCGACTTCTGGCGCAGCGGCCATTTTGGAACTGGGCAAAGCAGCATCAAAAGTCACTTCTGAGCATGCTCCGCCCAGTTCCAAAATGGCGGCAGCACTACTTCCAGTCTGCTACTTCCGGCCGGTCCCTTATTTCTCCGACAGCAACTTGGCAGGTATGAGTGTATGGTGTAGCTCTGCCATCACTTCAATTTCCCCAGTACCCTTTCCTTGTAATCATGCCTTGAAGTTTATATTTCTTGTATGCTGAGCAACCAAATCCTAAAATTTATAGACTGCTGCAATGCTGCATTTCCTATCTTTTTAGGGAAGAATGTCCTATCTATCTGCATACATTTCCAGCATTTATTTGACACACTTTTATACATCTTGATCTGGATAGGACTTGTGAAACCAACTCTGCACCTCGGCAGAGTGAAATGTATCTCTGGGTGAATGTATCAGCCCTTAAGCTTCGATAGGTCTTTAATGTAATGGCATTCTGTAGTTATGAGGAAAATACTATATGCACCCTTATAGGCCTAAACAGCACAGCATTTGCAACAGATCAACCCATAGACAAAAATATCAGAAACTTCAAATGACTCCAAACTGTTTCCGGGCACGCTCAGATCAATCGTTACAAAGGATGTTGCCTCCTCCTCCTCCTCCTAATAAATAAACAGCATCATCCTCCTCTGCTTCTTGTGACAAGACGGTGTGGAAGGGAGCTGTAGCTAAATAATAAATAAAGTGACCTGCAGAGTGATGTTCTCCCAACTTCAAAAGTATTAAGTCATTTCTGTGTATATATTTTAGGTTGACATGCCATTAAAATAAAAAATTTAATACACACAAGCAACAAAAAGCAGCACATTTCATTTCACATTAAAAACATCTAGGCGGCTTGTCACTCCACCATTTCTGTCTCTGGAGATGGGTGGCGAAAAAGCATATAGAGAAGGAAGGCAAATGATGATAAAATCCTTGATGTTTGAACACAGGGATTGCCACACAAGCTGAGAGTTGTGGTTCATGTAATTTTGCAAATGCCGTTTCAAAAAAAATGAATTCACTATGTCCTGTGCTAATGCTTTCATTCCCCAAAGCTTCCATTTTTAAATAAATAAATGTTTAATACTTGAATTTGGCAGAGGGGAGACTACAGTCTCAAAGAGTGAAATTTTCTTTGTTTCAAGTATGCCAATAGATTGCAGGAGGAAGAGAATCAAACCAGATCAAGCAATAAAATATAAATATTGGAGAAAATCTAACATTACATTTAATGAAAGTTTTCTTCAAAGATAGGGATACTTGGCATGCTACTTAGAATAGCTATTTCTAGCCTTCCTCATCTGTTTTTCTCTATCTTTACATATTCAACCCCCCCCCCCAAAAAATCACTGAATTCCTCTTTTGAAGGTTCCCATATTTATGGTGTTTACTTCTATCTTTCTGTTGTCTGATGACAGTTTCAAAGAAACCCTTATGTTTTGCTGCTGGGCAAGACTGGGTCATAACTGATGGAAAGCATGCAATTCTAATCTAAGCTCCTCCTCCTCCTCCTCCTTTGTGGTATATTCCCTCTTAGTTTACCACAATCTTGTACACCCCAGATTATCATTCTTTCCAATAAGAACTTCTAAAATGTTCTGGCTGCTTTTTCTCCTCCCTACAACTGGATGTGGACTAGACTGCTGGTGCTGGTGCAATCACAAAACCAACTCTGCGCTGATGTTGCCATGGGCCCTAGTTGCTCAGCATCTTCTAAATAATCCAAAATCAGCCAAACTCTCCTTCAAAGAAACATGACTGAAAAAGGAGTCTGTTCCTCAAACTGGTGCTGAGGTATGAAGGGAACTTAAAACAAATATACAAAACACCTGACACATTGTGGTTTCAACAAAGGGTGCTATAACTGGTTACAAATACTTCAAAAATACACATCTGGTCATTTGAAACAGATTGTGTATTTCGTTCCTTTGATAATATTTCAGTACCATTTTGAGGCTTGGCCTTCTTGTTTATTCACCTGTTTTTAGTGTTCCCCTCTCCTCTTTTTCTCCTGAAAAATATATGCAAATTCCCTCCATATTTTCCCTCTTCTATGTGATGAGCAAGACACAAAGACTGCATTCCTCAGACCTCTGCCTTACTAACCAGAGCCTCTGAACTCCAACCTTCCCTGTTGTGTACTTGTGTTGGAAAACCACAAAGTGGTTAAAAATATGCCCAGCAGCATATTTTTAATACCACAGGTTGCTTTCCAGCTTTCCCCGTGTCTGTTCCTTAAATCCTGCCCTATACTCTCTCAATAAGCATTTGGATATTACAACTGTAAACAATGGTTGATCATCATGAGAACAAGTCTAGGCAAGCTTTTGGGCTCTCTTTTCCTCCATCTCTTCTTCAGCACCACTGCTAAGATATTACAGACCCTCCAAGTGTCCCTATTTTCCAGGGGTATCCCTGGTTTAGAGAAGCCGTCCCAGTTTCTGATTTGATCCCGGAATGCCCTGCTTTTCCTTAGGATGTCCTTATTTTCATTGGAGGAATGTTGGAGGGTATGGAGTTATCCGAACCATGAACCGTCTGAAGGCAATCCTGTATAGGGAAGTTTTAAAAAAATGTTTAATGTTGTATTATGTTTTTATATGTGTTGGAAGCTGTCCAGAGTGCTGAGGCAATCCAATAAGATGTGTGGGGTATAAAAAGTAAAAATTATCATTATGGAATGGGATGTCCCTATTTTCATCATTGGAGGATATGATATTAGGGTATGTTGGAGGGTATGATATTAGAGATTTTGCTTTTGTTTTTTACTAACCACAGTTTAGTGACTAATGACTAATCTTAACTGATTAACTTAAATAGAACAGTTTGATAAATGATGGGTTGAAGGAGGCTGGTTTTAGTGAACCATAATTAAGGACGAGATGGTTGGACAGTGTTCTCGAAGCTACAAACATGAGTTTGACCAAACTGCGGGAGGCAGTGGAAGACAGGAGTGCCTGGCATGCTCTGGTCCATGGGGTCACGAAGAGTTGGGCATGACTAAACGACTAAACAACAACAAGAATTAAGGATTTGTGACTTTTAGCTCATTTTGTTTTTTGTATTCACATTTCAGTTGTATTTTTTCCTCCCTTTCTTGTAAACTGCTCTGGGAATGTAACTGAAGGGTGCCATAAGAAATACAGTGAAGAATGATTGAACAACATACTCCTTTAATTACTTGCCAATGGTGCTTTTCTTTATTATTTACAGCAATATTAATACATCCTAAGGAGCAATGAAAAACGGCAAGGATGTTTACTATTATTAGTATATTGTAAAAATTAACCAAAAAGTGTAGTAATGCCTATTGAAGACCACCTTTTTAAGAAAGGGGATGCTAAAGAAGGTAGTTAAGGATAATAGGGAAGCAGTTTTAGTATTTTGGGCATGATGGGAATTGTAGTCCAAACACAGCTGGAGACCCACATTTGGGAAACACTGAGTTACATGAAGGGAAAGGGCTGTAATTTGGTGGCAGAGCACCTGTTTTGCATGCAGAAAGTCCTGGGTTCGGTCCCAATGGCATCTCCAGATAAAGGTGGGAGAGAGCCGTGCCTGAAATCATGGATTGGCATCAGTGTGGGCAGTACTAAGCTAGATGCAACAATGCTCTGTGCTCAGCTCCAGGCTTTATAACTGGTACAAAAAGCACACGTGGCTATGTTTCTACTGCAATCTGTCCCCTTTCTCAGTGCCTTTGTGCAGCAGCAAAGCTTACATCTCTATAAGGAGGACCGTGCAAGAAATTGAGACCGACTCCCATCTATAACCATCTTATGTTATGTGTAGTTTTAAAATCAGCATCCGAATTAAAGCTGTCAGGGAAAGATATTGCTATTTCGGGATTTGCTGATTGCCTAAAGTCGTACTGTCATTCCAGGAAAGATTGCTTGTCAGGAGCCGTCCTTTGGGAAATTACGTATGTCAAATGAGACTGCCTGGAGTTATGCTGGTCAAGATGGCGAATGGGGGATGATGACGGGCAACAAGCTGATCCATAATTGGATCAAGTCTCCATTCAACCCTTGATCAAAGAAAATTAAACTCTCTTAAAACAGGCTTTTGATTTAAATCACATCCAGGCTATATCCAAATGAAGCAATGCCGTTGGGGACACATCTACACCACAGGCATTTAACCTTGACGACTGTAAAGTCATGGGAGGGGATAGTGATTTCAAGCAGAGAATTCTGGTTGGATACCCTCAACAAACTGCACTTCCCAGGATTCTTTGGGGGAAGAATTATTCAGTCAAATGTGTACAAGGCAGGAAGCTCCTCCTCTCACTTGGCCTAAGAAACAAAACACACAGAGGAGCCCCAGTGCAAAGACAGGAACCGCTGCCAATTTCAAATTGCCGGAATGAAGCATTTGCTTTAGCAAGCAAGAGGTATAAAAATCTTGCTTGTTTATTTTTCTTAGGGAGGATCTCTTTCCTTCTATCAAAATAGTTCTATGTTGAGGGAGATTTCCCTCGATTTATAAATGTTGATACTCAGGGAGGAGCAGGAGGAGGGAAGAGTATGCATTTTGTACTGGTGACTCTAAGGCCCAACGATGTTTGGCACAGAAAAACCTTGTCTAGTCAGCTGGTAATGCACAACAATATCTGAGGGAGAAAAACCAGCCCTTGTTCTTGTCTGTCTCTCTCTCTTCCTTTTCTTCCTTCCTTCTTTCCTTTCTTTTTTGGTTGTTGCTGTTGTTTAGTCGTTTAGTCGTGTCCGACTCTTCGTGACCCCATGGACCATAGCACGCCAGGCACTCCTGTCTTGCACTGCCTCCCGCAGTTTGGTCAAACTCATGTTCGTAGCTTCAAGAACACTGTCCAACCATCTTGTCCTCTGTCGTCCCCTTCTCCTAGTGCCCTCAATCTTTCCAAACATCAGGGTCTTTTCCAAGGATTCTTCTCTTCTCGTGAGGTGGCCAAAGTATTGGAGCCTCAGCTTCACGATCTGTCCTTCCAGGGAGCACTCAGGGCTGATTTCCTTAAGAATGGATAGGTTTGATCTTCTTGCAGTCCATGGGACTCTCAAGAGTCTCCTCCAGCACCACAGCACCTTTTTTGGTATCTAGCTAAAAACCAAATGATGAGGCATTGTACCCAATATTAATCTGACTCACAGTAGGCCAACTGGAATGAATGGATCATCCTAAATTAGGTCCATTAACTTCAACAGGTCTACTCTGAGTAGAACAGCTGTCGATCACTCTTATTTCTGGTCAGCTGGCAGCCCAAATTTTGGCATAAGCCTGCTTTGTGTGGCATGCACACTGATGCTACAGTTTCTGCTTGTATCAGTTCTTTGGTCAGCGTTCCTGTAATGAAGAGGGATTATTTTGAAATTTCTTTTGCGTGTTCCTTAATGAAAACTGGTAAGCAAGGCAGAATTGTACTTTAAGTGCGGGGGGAGGGCAGGCAGGCAGGCAGGGACACACACCTGTCTCCGAAAATTTTTACACATCACCTGGGAGGACAGGCAAAGTAATGCCAGTGTACTGGAAGAAGCAAAGATCACCAGTGTCAAAGCAATGATTCTTCAACATCAACTTCATTGGACTGGCCATGTTGTGCGGATGCCTGATTATCGTCTTCCAAAGCAACTACTCTATTCCGAACTTAAAAATGGAAAGCATAATGCTGGTGGTCAACAAAAGAGGTTCAAAGACTCTCTCAAGGCAAATCTAAAAAAATGTAGTATAAACACCGACAATTGGGAAACACTGGTCTGCGAGTGTTCCAATTGGGATCAGCCTTTACTAAAGGTGTCATGGGTTTTGAAGACGCTCAAACTCAGGACGAAGGGGAGAAACACGCTAAGAGGAAGGCACACTTGGCAAACCCTCACCGTCATCAACTCCTGCTTGGAAACCTATGTCCCCACTGTGGAAGGACATGTGGATCCAGAATTGGCCTCCACAGTAACTTACGGACTCACTTTTAAAACCATGTTTATGGAAGACAATCTTACTCGGCTACAAGTGTTTGTCAAAGAAGAAGACACCAAGCCAGCTTGTAGAAGCATTTCACGTTTCTTCAGTACAGTATCTGGGTTTTTGTTTAATTAAAAAAAAGGAAACTTAACATTAGGAAGCTGCCTTATACCACGCCAGACCATTTATTCATCTAGCTTAGCCCTGTCTACCTTGATTGGCACCTGGAGATGCCAAGAATCAAACCTGGGACCTTCTGTATGCAGAGCAAATGCTTTGCTCCTGGACCGTGACCCATAATTCATGCACTGATTCTATAAACTGCAGGTGGGGCTCACAGTTTGAATTTCTCTTTCTGGCCTATCTAGTCCAGTATCGTCCACACTGAGTAGCCGTGAATTTCCAGGGTTTCAGACAAGGGGCCTGTCTCCATCCTGCCTGGAGATGCTGGGGTTTGGAAGCTACTGCGCTCCAAGCAGATGCTACTGACCTCTGGCCCTTCTCTCGTCTATGGAAAAGTGAAGGTAACCCCTGCTTACGATGAAGGATAAAAATATAGAGCTTAAATGTTTTAACAGTTTTAAAATGTTTACAGCTAGAGACTCTAGCTGCCAAGTTATCCCTTTTTTAAAGGGATTTTCCCTTATGCTGAATAGGCTTCCTCGTGAGAAAAGGGAAAACTTGGCAGCTATGGCTAGAGTTAAACGGGACAGAGTACCCTGCCCCAAGTAAAACGGCAGAGCTTTTTCAAACCTGCTTCTTTTATTCATCTGCAAAATCACTTTTTCTTTCTTTCCCAGAGGCGGCTTTTTAAAAAAGAAAGAAAACCTTTCTAGCTAGGGGAAAGCCAGCCCTGTGTGTTAGTGATAAAAAAATCCCCCCATGGCAAGAATGACACAAATAGATGCTTTCTCCTTCTGAATTTACTGTATATCTGATTCTCTTTCTATTTCTGCAATTTTGTCGTAGCTCTGTACTGTACTGAGTTTCTCCTAGTCCGTCCGTTGGTGTAAATCTGGTTCTGCAAATGCAATAGACTTTCAAAGAACAAGGCACATCATATTACATAGGAGGGACCTTTCTAGAAGCCCTCGGGGCTTAGATGAGATCAAAATTAACTCATCCATTATCTGCCAAACAGCAGATAATCTTTAATTTGGGCTTTCCTTGAACAAGCATGTTCACGATGGTTACTCAATGACTCACAGACACACGCGTGGGATGACTCCATTGGAAAAATCTTGTTTGAAAAGTTGTTAAATGCATAATTTTTGATAGAATATTATTTAAGTATGAATTTAAATATTTTTGTTGTTGCTGAAGAGTATTGAGAACAAAAATTCACAGATTAATTCAGAAACAGGGTGGAACGGATTCATGAATGAATAAATGCAAAGTTGCCATTGACTGGAACTAGATCAATCTGCCCTTCCTGATGGAAATGAGTGCTTGGTGCTCTTATTCTTAAAAATAATAAATAATTATATATTAAAGCAATTAGCCTTATTTTGGAAACTTGCTACATTAAAGGAGGAACCGACAGTGATAGGTAGTTCAAGGCACCCCACTACTTTTTTCCTAGCTAATACCTGGCTTCTCATAACCTGCCTAGCTGCCAAGTTATCCTTTTTTTGAAGGGATTTTCCCTTATGCTGAATAGGCTTCCTTGTGAGAAAAGGGAAAACTTGGCAGCTATGATAACCTGGTCATTCTAAGGGAGGAAATATTTCCTGGACAAGCTGCTCATGGAACTTTTCATTGGCTTACCCCCACAATAATGTTGTCTAGGAATAAATATTAAGTTGCAGCACAGTCACCCTCACTGATGACAAGACTTAGCCCTAGACATGACTACTTATGAGGCTTTAACCACTTTCTTTACATCAGAAGATGGAAAATTAGACAGAGCATTCTTTCTTTCCTGGCTTCTGTGAATTATGTGAATGTTTTGTGTAGACGTTTCTGAGCACAATTGGTCAGTGTTGGTGCTGACCTTTAAAGCCCTAAACGGCTTTTGCCCTGTATACCTGAAGGAGCGTCTCCACCCCCATTAATCAGCCCGGACACTGAGGTCCAGCTCCGAGGGCCTTCTGGCGGTACCCTCATTGCGAGAAATGAAGTTATAGGGAACCAGGCAAAGGGCCTTCTCAGTAGTCACGCCTGCTCTGTGGAACACCTTCCCAGCAGATGTCAAGCAGATAAACAGCTATCGAAACAAAATAAAATAATTCCTTCCAGCAGCACCTTAGAGACCACATGAAAGCTCGTACCAATGACAAACTTAGTTGGTCTCTAAGTTGGTCTCTAAGGTGCTGCTGGAAGGAATTATTTTATTTTGTTTCGACTACGTCAGACCAACATGGCTACCTACCTGTAGATAAACAGTTATGTGATTTTTAAGAGACATCCGAAGGCAGCCCTGTTTGTGTGTTTTTAGTGTTTGATGTTGAATTGTGTTTTTACTATTTTTTGTTGGGAGCCACCTAGAGTGGCTGGAGGAACCCATTCAGATGGGCAGCATACAAATAAAAGCTTCTTCTTCTTCTTCTTCTTCTTCTTCTTCTTCTTCTTCTTCTTCTTCTTCTTCTTCTTCAGAGGGAGATGATGGATCCTGGTTGTGACTCAATGAAGGCCAAAGCCACAGAGTGGGGAATTGTCAAATGTTAGGCTTCAGAATTTTAGAGGGTTGTTGCACGAGATACCCTCCACTGGCTCCCTTCCTCAGTGACTCTATCTTCTCACTGCAGCAAATTCAGGGGACTTTTGTCCGTGATCCCCCTTTCTGGGGTGCAGAACCTACATATTACTGTACACACCTAGGATTCTGGGATAAAGATGCAACAGCTGCTCAAAGTTGGGCTTGTAACCCAGTTCTTTCCCAGCCTTAATTGAAACTGCTTTGAATTTTATGGAACTTGAGAAATCTGCTTTGGCAGTTTTACTACCTAGATATAATAAAACCAAAATTTCAGCACTTCAGGTTTACACTGAGGAAAAAGAGCTCTCTATGTCTCTTTGACATATTTAATGCTCCTAATGGCACAGCATTTCTTTTAAAAATAAAACCTCCCCCAACTCCTTTTTTGAAAATGAAATCCAAAGGAAAATGCAATGTAGTTGGCGAAGGACTGATAAATTGTTTGTTTCTGATTTGTTGCTGTGCTATCATTCGCGTATGTGTTTGGGGGCTGGGGTGAGAAATGAAATTTGCACACCCTGAGTTATGTGCACATATACTACTTTAAAAATAATTGCTAGAATTACAATAGAAATAAGAGTCCCATGTCAGATCATCAAGATAAAAACAATGCAACAACTCAAATAGCCACAATGGGAGCAGCAAAAGCAAAGCAAAGCAAAGCAAAGCAAAACCAAATAAAACAACATGCCCTTTTGCATTCCCGAGAATTCGATTTATGTTAGATCCAATAGAGATCTATGGAAGACTTTGGAAATGGAGCTTCCAAAAGGTTCAGATCTTCTTGTCTTGCCCTCTTAGTGAGAAAAATGCTCTTTGGATAAATTTTGGGATCCTTAATTTTTTTTTGTGGGCCTCAATGACCCACAATATTTTTCTTTTCTTTCTTTTTTTAAAAAGCATTGACTGCTCCTCTGGGTTCCCCATTGTGATGCCTTGACGTTAAAAGGTTTTGGTGGCCCTCAAAGCTCCGGCATTTTTGAAACTCTTTTTAAAAACAAATTATTTTCAAAAAAGATTTTGCAGGCGGAGGCACCCCACATACTCTTCACAGACCTGTTCAAATACATGATTTGGCTACATATGTTTTTAAATTTGTTTTACTGTTTTATTGTGATGAATTATTCTTAAATGTTTTCAGGTGCTTTTAATTTTTTTCAAATTACAATGTTTATTTTATTTTTAATGTCGCTGCTTTATCACAGTATTGCTTGCTACTCTAGGCTCCGTTGGGAGGAAAGAAGGGAAAGAAATTTAACAAACAGCTGGAACTCGTCAGAACTCAGTTCCGGCACCTTTCAGGTGGGCACCTTTGCCAGTATAAGAGAACATGTTGGAGTTTTTCTAGAAAAAAGCACTGCAAAGAAGTAAACCAGCCTTAAGGAACCCTAAGCTTGCACAGTGATGAGCGAGGTATTCACTGCTTCCGCCCTCATCTTTTCTGGTAAGTACCGCAATTCCCTCGATCGTAATCCACGGTGGCAGCCAGCAGTTCTGACTTCACCAGCTGCCACGGCTGCTAACAATACTTGATCCAGCTGATTTAATTCAATTAAACAAAAGATGGTGCATGCATTTCAATTCTCTGGAAAACTGACGTTTGAATTCCAGAGCCACAGCAGGTAGGAGAGGAAAAGATCATCTCAAGGAATAGAAACGGAAAAGTTCCTGTCTTTCCTTTTGCTCTCTTTCTCTCCCTTTCCTCCGGGCTTCCATATATTGGGATAATATCTAGAGAGGCAGAGTAGCAGAGCTATATTTAGTAAGTAGGTCATGGAGACTATTTCATTTGTTGAGCTGAAGAGTTCTACCCTTGCGCTTGTCTGCGTTCTCATGTGTGGCTCGTGCACCACAAAATCCTGCTTGCATCATCAAAACAAAGGCCTGTAAAGACGCCTCATAGAAATTTCATGAAGCAACAAAGCACAGATGGTAGGTGGCATATGCTCTTTCTTCAGTTGTAAGTTTCGCTACTTTGCTGAAAAGGCTTTTCTTTTTTTCGCAGCGCCCCAAAAGGACTTCTCCATATGAAAATGAGGATGAAAAGGCAACAAAGCAACGTTCTGCTGGGACCTTTCCAGTATGCTACAGCAATAGCACTTGCCCATAAGTTTAAAGGCAGAACTATAGGTTATCCACGACACAGGCTTGCTGCCCAAAATGGTATCGCCACAATGGGATCTCACTCCGCTCCCCTGTAGTTCACAGTAATGGAAATTCCTGTCATGGGGTCACTGTCATCTCAATCTCAAGAAACCGATAAAAATAAATTTAGCGTTAAAAAAAGAAAATAGAATAAATAAAATAAAATAAATAAATAAAAAAAGAAAAGTCCACATTGTCATGAAAAGTGTATTTGTTTTTGGGCCCTCAATATTTATCTTCCAGATCTTGGGCGTTTAGACACAACATGAATGAGATGGATTGTTTCCAATGTTAGCCATACTGAGAGTAGACCCATTGAAATTGATGAAATTAATGAACCTTACTAACTTAGGTCCATTAATTTCAATGGCTCATCCACATCCCCACTTGTTCCATCACTTTCCTATGGGAAAACTTGCTACTGTATTCATTTATTGAATTTATATACCACCCTATACCCGGAGGTCTCAGGGAGGTTCACCCCCTGAATAAATATGGGTTGCAGCTAATGTCATGTGTACACCACTTCCCAAACCAGCAATGAGAGTGTACTGGATATAGAGTGGGAATGTGCTTCTTGGCAATTTTGTGTGAAGTGCTGGTAGCAGCATGGGAAGCCAGTCATTTCCACATGGTGTGGGGAACTGTTCCATGCCTTACTACAAGCTGGAAATGTAGGAAACTTGCCCATGTGTTGTTACTGGTTTCTCCAAGTGCTCAGATCTAGATTCAGATATGGCCACCCAACATATTGGCTTGGCCGGGACAGTAAATTCATGCAGAAGTAGGGGGTGGAGAAGAGCCAAATCATAGCTGCCAAGTTTTCCCTTTTCTCGCGAGGAAGCCTATTCAGCATAATGGAAAATCCCTTTAAAAAAGGGATAACTTGGCAGCTATGAGCCAAATGGCAAAATCTAATGCTGGGATAGGTATGAGGGACAATTACTATACATTGTTATGAATGACTTAATAGCTTCTCTTGAGAATCTGAGAAGCAGAGTGGGAGGGCAGAACATGCATGACTGATTTTAGGGGTCATGAAAAGGCAGCAAATTGTTAGCGACTTAATTTATTATTACTGTATTTTTACTGTTAAGGAGGAGATAGATGACCTTGTGAAACTTGTGAATGGAGTCTAATGTATCCTCTGTGAATTGTAGCGCTTTTAAAAGACAATTTGGCTTGTTTGCCAGCTGCAATTATGCCTTAAGAAAAAGACAGAAAGAGAGAACCTGGCTGTAGGAATTCACCTGCATTGCAGGAGGTTGGACTAGATGACCCTCAGAATCCCTTCCAACTCCACAATTCTATGATTCTATGTTCTGATAGCAGGTAAATTAAATGACCACAATGTGCTCTCCATGAGGTTGCCTTTGGAGACTGTTCAGAAACTACGGTCGGTACAGAACACAGCAGCTAGGCTGCTAACTGGTACAAAGAATAAAGGACAGATCTTGCCAGTTTAAAAAGAACTGCACTGTGCCCAAAATGTGTTTCTGGGCACAGTTCAAAGTGCTGATTTTAACCTTTAAAGTGCTAAATGGCTTGGAATCTGATTCCTTGGAGGACTGCTGGTTCCTGCATGAGCCTGCCTGGCTTTTTAAAGACCATCAAAGGCTTTGCTCAGGGTATCTGCACATTTTGAAGCCAAATGGCTGGTAATGAGCAACCGGGGCTTCCTAGTCATGAATCCTCTCCTGCGGAACACCCTCCTTCTGCTTCTTCATCAAGCCTTAACTTTGATGTATTTTAGGAAGAACATATATATACACTGTTCCTGCACCACCACTTTTAACACAACTTGAGCCTGCTGTTTACCTGATTTTTATTTATTTTACCTGTCTTATTGCTTTTTGTATTGTGAATCTAATGGCCAAATGTGAGTTTTAATGAATCTTTTACATGTTGTCAGTGCTTTTTTCTTTCTTTCTGGGGGTACGCAGTGGTATGCATTCATATTTTGTGAATCTTTGTACTTTTGTCCATCTACTGTATTTCCCCCCCCCGATCTGAACTATAAAATGGTGATTTTCTTGAGTCAGAATGAGAGTACCCCTAAACACTTTTTTATAGGATAAAGCACTGCATGTTGTGAGCTACATCATGAACCTTTTTTTGGTTAAGAAGCTAGGGGGAAATAAGGTATATACCCAATAAAAGATTCTTTGTGTGACAGTTTTAAAATTTGATCTGGCTGAGAAAACCCTCGGTAGACGGCAATTTAGAAAGACATTGAGGGCATATTTCTGGATGTTGGCAGTACTTAACCAGTTCAGTTGGTTGGAGTGTGGAGTTGATAACACCAGGGTTGCAGATTCTATCCCCGTATGGGACAGCTGCATATTCCTGCATTGCAGGTGGTTGGACTAGATGATCCTCAGGATCCTCTACAGTTCTGTGATTCTATGATTCATGTGGCCACTTACCTGCCTGGCTGACCCACGTAGGAAGCTGAATCTGAACAACTACTTGGTCATAGGAAGCCAAGGCCCTTGATCAGGTGTGAATCCTACAAAATGGCACTACGTACTGTCCCATATCCTAGCAACCTCAAACGGTTGTGGTCACTATAGCTAAAAGACCTCTGGAAAGTACTACAGAAATGTCCACTAACCAAAAATTTGGTAATAGAACTCCTCCTTTTCCAGGGAATTATTATGTCTCCAGCCAAAGGGACTGGGTTTGAGT
Source organism: Zootoca vivipara (assembly GCF_965207765.1). NCBI lineage: Eukaryota > Metazoa > Chordata > Lepidosauria > Squamata > Lacertidae > Zootoca > Zootoca vivipara. Next base: position 18,396,529 of record NC_142590.1, on the reverse strand, counting down.
TGATTGTTTTGTTAGGCAAAGTGAGCAGAAAGTGAATCTGGATTGACTCTACAGCAGTGGCATACCAAGGTCAGGTGGTACCCAGTGCAGAATTTTTTTTTGTCCCCCCTACACACATTGAAATTTCCCCTTCCCCCCTCCCTCCCCCTGCCAAAGAAAGCAGCGCAGGAAACTATCTGATGTAGATCCCACCTTCTCCCCCTCCCTCACTCCTTCAGATAGCTGCCTGCGTGGCTTTCTTTGAGGGGTGGGTGGGTGGAGGAGAAGCCGGGATCTACATCAGATAGCTGCCTGAACATGCCATGCACCCGGGGGATGCTGCAGTCCACGCCTCGTTGGGAAGGAACAGGACAGGAAAAGGAAGGAAATGGGACAGGAAGCCCCATTGGGGGCGCTGATCAGCACTGCGATCCCCACCCATCCTCAAGCCTGGGTCCCTTCCCTGAACACACACACAGGTCACACATAGGTGATCTACTGGAGGCCTCCTCAGTGCCTTGCCCACCCAGAAAGCCCCTCCCCCTCAGTCACACACACCCAAACACACCCTCCTATCCTTTGCCTCGCAGATACACCCTCAAAATACAGATACACAGGTTTGGGGGACTTGCGGGCGGGGGGGGGGTGAATGTGACCCCCCCTTCAGGCTGAAGGAGGGTGACATTCGGCACCTCCCCCATGACCCCCAAGCCTACAGTGATCCGGGGGAAGGGGGAGAGCAGCAGTAGCTGCTTTACCGCTTGCTGGGTTTGGGGGAGTCGCAGGCGGGGGGGGTCCGTACCAAATGTCACCCCTCCTTCAGCCTGACACCCAATGTGGACCACACCCCCGCATCTGCATTGCTACACCCCTGCTCTATAGTGGGTTATTTTAAAAAGAAAAGAAAAGAAAAAAGTGTGCTGGTAGTCGCCATGAAGTTGTTACAGTAAATTCAACACTTTTCACTGGATCATCTCTAAATGATTGGCAGTAGATTGGCAAGGATTTATGATTCTAATTGTTTAACAACAGCAGCGTCAAAATGTGCTTCCCCTGCAAATTATACTATTGAACTGATGAAATTTTGGAGGAACCAGGAGTCAATTTTTGTGTCAGAAGACTGTGCCGGTACCCAAAATTAACTTCAGGGAACAGAATTCTTTAATTCTAAGGGCATGCAAGTCGGTGGTTCTCATGGTTCTTCTTTAAAACAAAGTAGATTCAGTAAACTTAAAGTCTCTCCACCCCGTTGCATTTCTGTTAACTGTCCCAGAATTGCAGAGGCCACCCTGGCTTCTGATTGGATCCCAAATTCTCCAATTTTGGCTCCTGCGAGAGTGCAGTCCCAAAAGGTGCCCCTTTTTGGGGGGGGGGCATACTCTCTTGCAAATCACATGGTTCCTGCAAGAGCACAGCCCTGAAAGGCGTGCATTCCGATTTTCCTCTGCAGGATGTTGGAGGGTATGCCATTGTTCAGCAATCTTAGATTAATCCCTGTTCATCTCTTTCTTTCTTTTTGCCTCGCTGTCAACCCTCTTCCTTTGCACCGAATTTACTTTCACAAAATATTACAAAACATAAACATGGACTGAGAAATCAATACAATCTGTGTAAGGGAAAGGGTATCTGTTTGCATCTCTCCTTGCTATGCTTTGCCATAAGAGGGCTATTGTTCAGCGAAAGAGAATGTCCTGGGGAAAACAGATAACTATCAGCCCCTTTGGTCTTTTCAGAACTATCACTCGCAATGAAAGCTCAGAGGGGGGGAGGGGAGAAAGAAAAGCAACACAGAATTTGGATGTGATGGATGTGCAATGTACAATTCTTACAATCCCATAGCAGCTGTATGAGCTCTGTGTTTCTGAACTGCCCTGTTTCCTCATAAATGTGTTTGTTCAGTGCATGTCTGAAGCATAGAGTTCACAGTGGTTAGTATTGATATTAAAAACTGTTATGAGGAAAATTATTAGGCAATTAGGGACACGGGTGGCACTGTGGTCTAAACCCCTGAGCCTCTTGGGCTTGGCGATCAGAAGGTCGGTGGTTCAAATCCCCGCGATGGGGTGAGTTCCCGTTGTTCAGTCCCAGCTCCTGCCAACCTAGCAGTTTGAAAGCACGCCAAAAAGTGCAAGTAGATAAATAGGTACCGCTCTGGTGGGAAGGTAAACAGTGTTTCTATGCACTGCTCTGGTTTCGGTGTTCCGTTGTACCAGAAGTGGCTTAGTCATGTTCGCCACTTGACCTGGAAAAACTGTGGACAAACACAGGCTTCCTCGGCCTGTAAAGTGAGATGAGTGCCACAACCCCAGAGTCATCTGCGACTGGACTTAACTGTCAGGGGTCCTTTACCTTTTTTATGAGAATGAAATTTTCGAGAATGAAATTTCTTACAAAAAAAGTAACAAATAAAATCAAACAGAATACATTAAAGAAACATAAATTTCTCCCAAAAGAGGCTCATCTGGCAAGGTTGTAAAACAAACAAGCCATTATCATAAAAATGGTTGCTAATGTAACCAAGGCTTTTTGAAGCCCCCAGTCAATGAAACCCCATATAAGAAACATTGTACCCATCTGCAATTTGCATAATTTGGGAAAGATCACAGAAAAATAGCACTACATAGTTGGCTAATAGTGATTCTATCCCTGGAATTCAGTTGCCCTTGTTCTGGAGGAAGGGCTAGCCATGTGTAGGTCAAAATTCATAGCCACACAACGATTGACCTTGGTCCCATCCAAAGCACAGACATGCAAAAATAATTTTGGAAATAATTCTGAATATTACCAGTCCTATTTATGCTTGGTGACAAGACTTACTAACTGGGTGTTTTGCTCCCAACAGCAAAATTCTTAAGCACAGCAAAATTCATAAGCACACATCCATAGACTGTTGCTCCATCTTATCTTCTCCTAATTGTTTATTCTACACACAATAAAGAAATGTCATAAGACACTTGGAGAAAGCAAAAGAGAATTTATGTTTACATTTCCCCTGGTAGGTGTTAATCTCAGATTGCTCTATGTTGAACAACACGCCTGTTGTTTCTGCAGTGTTTTCCAAACACTCATAAATATGCAGATTAATATATATCTTATCTGCTAATCCAGGCATGTGCTTCAGAGCAGGACACTGCAAAGATGTACGTCATGTTGAAACACTTATTTGTTGATTGACTTACAAACACTGCCCTCCACAGAGTAGAGGTCCATCAGTTTCCATATGAAAAGTTCTAAAAATCCAGGTTATCACAGTAAAATATGTGTGTGTGTGTGTGTGTGTGTGTGTGTGTGTGTGTGTGTGTATATATATATATATATATATATATATATATATATATAATGTGTGGCATCCTTCATGTTATGCAGAAGCTAAACATCTAGTTCCAAGTGAAAAACGTCTTAATGTGATTGGTACCATAAAATGACAATATGAAGGATATCTCATTACTGTATTGACATAACATGGTGCTCTCCAGCTATTCAGGGCCAATTCACATATGTGGCAACAACTGTCTAGTTTCACCACACTTTGTACATATGGGGTTGGGGATGGAGCCACTGCCAAGCCTAGTTCTTTGGCACAAGTTCTATCCTGTAGGCAGCCAAAAGCAATCCTTTTGCCCGGCAGGCGCATTATGTGACCCATGAGTGCAGCAAAATGACCAGGCTGTACAACATATGGGATAAAATCAGGCCAAATCTTTATTGACAGCAGCAGGCAGGGCAAGGGTTGGCATGGCATTGGGTCCCAGGATCAGTTGATCATTCCCCCCAAGCCCCACTTTGATGGAATGGATCTGCCGAGTTTGGATCAGCCCAAACCTGTTCCATGGGAGTTGGCCAGTGTTGAACCTTGTCGTGGTGCAAGCCAAGCAAGCAAGGTCTCATTGGGCGAGCAGGGTGCAGATTCCAAACAGGCAGATACCCCAGGCTTAGGTTTGCCATGGTCAATCCTCGACTCAGGCCCCTTATTGGGTCCCCACTATGCTATATTGATCCTTCCCAATGTCATTTCTGCCCACAACAAACAACATTCTTCCACCTAACCAAGGAAGGCCATACTTTTACTGAGGGAAAAGCAGGAAAAAATCCAACCAAGTGCCAATCAGGTTGAGAGAAAAATAAATTATTTCTGGCCCTGTCAGTCAGCGAACTAAAATTGATCAGTGAAGGCTCTAACCAGAGGGTGGGCTGGTGGGAAGCTCTCAAGGCAAAATGGCCCTGAACTCCATGGAAAGCGGCCTTACATAGGTTTTCCCCTCCCCTTTACAAGGGCTCATGGGACAGCTTTTTCCCATGAGCCCATCATGCACACAAGATACTTGGCAAAACCTTGCCCAGTATTTTGCTGCAATCTATGGGCCACAGTGCTGCCAGGCAAAGGCAATCTATGCTTATTGAGCAAAGAAAGTGGCTTCCTGTGTTCACATTTTAGATGCAAACCTTGGAAACTCCCCCTGACATACATTTCATGGGGCTATAGCTGCTGTGCACACCCACCCACCCACCCCCAATTTCCCTCCATGATTCCACATGTCGTCATCATTCCACTGCTATTCTGGAAAAAGTAGACTGCTTTTACTGACAACTGTGAAAGGTTGAGAATGGTGCTGCAATATTTCAATTGTGCACAATTCCTTGCTTTTATGTATGGCGGTAGATTGAGAGTCATCTATTTCACATCTTCTCCAACAGAAGGTTTATCACTGCAGTCTCGAAAATGGTGGATTGCTCAGACCAGCATTACAGTGGAGTAAGAGACGGATCTGCATATTGCAAGCAGGAGAGGAATCATGTGACCCCTTTGCGGATCCCAGAAACACAGAGCCAACTTCAGGTTTTAGGCACTGCACTCAAAGGTTCTCTGGCGGCCCCCATCCTATGTCAGCTCATGGTGGGCTTACTTGCAGTGGGACTCAGGAAAGCAGCAGTGGTCCAGTATTGGGGAATCTAGGGCATTGTGGGAAATTTAAATGGGGCTCCCAGCCTCCTGCTGACCAGAACACTGGGAAGGGGGAATTACCATCCCCCCCTATGTATAAGACCCTTCCGTGTATAAGACGACCCTTTTTTTTTTGGACCCCAAATTAAGAAATCAATATTTTAAACATCAAACAGAACAACTTTGATATTTTATTTAATACTCAAAGTACTGGTATATTTAATACCATATATTTAAACACCAGCAGCAGTCAGCCTGTAATGGCTGGTGGAAGTGGTAAGCAGTGGCAGAGTGTGACCCACCGGTGCCAGGCATGCATGCACCAGAGGGATGCAGAAGCTCCGACTCGGTGTGAATGCAGAGGCAGATAGGGGCAGAAGCAGGTATGGGTTGTTGGTGTGCCCTTTTGAAGTACTGGGGCACCAGCAGCTGTGCAAGTGTGCTCCTTGCTGAGTCTAGGAGGCTGTAGAAGCATCATGCAGCATGGGGTGAAGAACCACAAAAGCATCATGCAATGTGGTGAGTGCTAGGAGGACTGATGTTTGCCATTTCCTTCGCAGATAGTTAAATTGACAAGAAATGTTCATAGCCAGCAAGACGAGAGAGAGAGAGAGAGAGAGAGAGAGAGAGAGAGAGAGAGAGAGAGAGAGAGAGTAATCTGTTCTACAGATGAGGGAAGTAGTTGAAGCTAAGTTGACTCGAGTCTGTAATGTTCTGGCAACCTCTGGAGAAGAGCAAAATCTACTTTAAAGCAGCAGGAGAAATGTGTAATTGAATCATCCAGGTTAGCTTTAAACAGGTAAAGGCCAACTGAGGCACATATGACTAAGTCATAAGAAAAGTGCTACAAATGAGAAGCAGATGGCTGCAGAAAAATATGAACCATCTGGAAGGAAGGAAAATGGCAGGAGTGCCAATTTCGAGCATTTGAAAACCAAGGGATTGATGGGGACTCATTTCTTCTCTAAAACCAAACATTACTTTTTAATTGTGCTCGGGATTTAAGAATGTTTGCCTGCCCCCATTTCTTCTCTTTTACAAACTGATTCTACACGGTCTAAAAATTTAACTTTTTATGTTTCTCACTCTCTTTGCTTTGTTTTCCCGAAATTCATGTACAAACATGCAGAGTGAATTTTTGGCATGTAGTGAATTTTTTCGTAGAGAATGGTTAGGACCAGAGGCACCAGCTTGCAAGGGCAATGGAAGGCGGCAGCGATATCACACGTGTGAGCATCGCTCCTCCCTCCCTAAGCCAGGCAGAAGCTTCCGAGGCTTTGGGGAGGAGACATGGGCCTTTGACAGGATGTTGAAGCCCTCCTCCCTCATTCTCAAAGCCAGGCAAGCTTCGGGAAGGTGGTGGAAGGGCTCTTGGGCCCTGTCAGAGCATCACACCTCCCTCCACAAGCTTTCTTGGCTTTGGGAAGGAGGCACCAAGCTTTAATACTTTAATAATCTAATTTACGTGGAACATTTAGGGGACTAGCCTGGTCCCCTAGTCCACTGACTGCATGCTACTGCAACAAGGTCTGTTGCAGATGACCACAGTGCCTGGAGACAGAGTCAGGTCATGCAGCCACAGCAGTGACCAGAGGAGGAATGACCGTTGGGAGGAGCGCAGCGAGAAGAAATGCCATGATGTACCTGTATTAGAGAAACTGGACACCTTCATCTGGCCCAGCTGCAACAAAACATGTCTCTCCCGTATCGGGAGGTGCTGTAACTCTCCAATGGTTTGACTTGAAGGAGCACTCTTCTGTTGTCTCCCAAGACAGACAGATGAGAGCAATAAATTAATGTAAGAGTCTATGCCAATTATGCCTCACGTGAACTCCTTAACACAAGGGTGGAAAACCACAGGCCCTGAAGACAAATGAAGCCTTCCAGACCTCTCTGTTATCCCGCAGAATTCTCCTGAGACCACAAGTCTTACTAGCCCTCCTCTACATCCCAAATGTTTTTGCCTGTTATGCCCATAAACTCTGAAAATGCCTCTTGCTTGGAGGGCAGAGGGGTGTGAATAGAAGCCACCCTACTGTACACAGATAACATTTATCCTAGTTACTCCATTCACTTTTGCCTCTGGCCCCACTGACTCTTGACCATAGCTGTCAAGTTTTCCCTTTTCTCGCGAGGAAGCCCATTGAGCATAAGAGAATTTCCCTTAAAAAAAGGGAGAACCTGACAGCTATGCTCTTGACATGTGGTCCCCAGAGAACGAAATGCAGCCCTGGCTTAATGGGCACTTGGAAGGTGCATAATTCACCATACATACAGGTAAAATTTCACCTTTTGCTCCCATTCACACTCTTTTTTTGGTAATAACGTCATGCAGTTTGCTGGTGAATTCTCAGCCATAATGCAATGAATGCCAAAAGAAACCCAACTGCCAAAGAAGTATTGCACGAACTTAATAGGGTTAGGGGGACTTCATCGTGCATTTTTATTAGCAAAGCATTTCTCTGTCTTCTGCTTTGGTCTCTGGAAATGGAAAGAGAAAGAGGCCACGTGGCCCACATTAAAACCAGGCTAATGCAATAAAAATCTCTTTGTAAATGGGACCATAAAAAACAAACAGAGCTTTCCATTTCATCAAACTCCTTGCAAACATTCCCTTTCCATCTTCCACCTGGGCACTTCTTTTTCTGGAAAGATATCGCCGAGTTTAAACACAGAGGAAAATAGCTCTCAAATCCAATAATATGTGGAAGGCAGAGCTTGCAGCAATACCGAGGGATTTTCACCCAATATATTTGCCAACAAATCAATAACAAGAGTAAATCCGTCTGTGTCGTGTGCAATCAAATGCTCACTACCAGGTACTGCTGCCTAAATTAATATAATCCCTGAAGTGCACAGTATGTGTCAAAGTTAATACCGAGGGAAGCTTACGCTTCACATGCGATAAGCTGAAGGATATCTCTTAATAATGGTTTAAATAACAGGAAATTATGTGGAGATTTTGAATTAAATGATCCTGAACTCACTTGGCTCAACACATGCTGAAGTCTCTTCTCTCCCAAGATGGTGTGTTTTCTCATCCTGTCAGCCTGCTGCCCAAAAAGTCATTTGGAATGAAGTGACTCCACCGCTGAGAGAGAAGCTGCTACACCACACACACACACACACACACACACTATATCACAAGGCAAACATTGTTTTAAAAAAAATCAGACACCACTGATTCCTGCTTTTCTTTCATATACAACAGGGGTAGACAAGCGTCTCTTGGTGAAGCAACACAAAAATCTCAGGATGTGTTCAGCATTTGTAGGAAATCCTTGCTGTGTTTTTAGTTCACTTGGATAATTATGATGTAGTTCCTAAATTGCAGGAAACCTTCATTATGGGATCAAAGATCTTGTGATGGAACAGCTCTATAGAAAGCATTTTTTCTTAGGTGGGGCTGCCACATTTTTAGGTGTTTATTTTCTTTCCGGGAGGGGCATAGCACCAACCAATAACCCCCACCCCCTCACCTGGTGGAGAGGATGTGAGGGCTAGGCTAGGGGAAGGAGAAGGCAGTGACATTGACCCTCTGTGCAGAGTGTGTGTTGGCTTACAGAATGGGCTTTGGGAAAACCAAGTAAAAAGAAAACTCTAGGAATTAATTGACTGGCATGTTTTTCATTTCATAAGAAAAAAATGGTGTTAAGGATACACACTGCTCTGTCCACTCCCCCCCCCCCCCGGTCTTATCCACCACAGATATGTGGCCCTTAGAATGCGGTCCAGAAGGGAATGTGGCCCCTGGGTTGGAAAAAGTTTCCCCACTCCTGTGTTAAAAGTTGCAGGAGTACTGTAGGTCTGCCTTTCCACCAGTTTAACTTATAGAAGGCCCACGACTAGGTGGTGGAGTTAATTGTGTGATTCCTCCAATCCAGGTTAGACAATTTCAGTTTGGTAAGGACTTCTGGAACCGACCCCATTCATGTAGTTGCTACATATGAATGAATCGTGCAAAATTTCCAAGGTGCTGCTGTCCCATTTAAAGGGTATCTTGTAATTACACTACTAGGTTCAACCAACTTCCCAGCAATGTTTTTTTAAAATAAAAAATAGTTTTTATTAAAGATTTTCTGGTGTTACTAAACAAACAAATAAACAAGGGGAAATACATATTGTGTCTCTATTTTTGATTCATAGAGTTTTTTCACAGTTCGTTTACGTTTGGTATGAGACACTATTCTTACAGACTTCATGAGTTTGGGGGGAGAAAGTGGGGGGGGGGAGAGAATCTCCCAGAAATGCTTTGAGTTCACCCAGTACAACACAGGGGAACAGTGTGCCAAAATGTCACACTGTCTACTCTACTGTCAGAAAGTTCTTCCTGATGTTTAGTCAGAATCTCCTTTCTTAAAACTTGAATCCATTAGTTTGGGTCTTAGCCTCCGGAGCAGGAGGAAACAAGCTTGCTCCATCTTCCATGTGACAGCCCTTAAGATATTTGAAAATGGCTATCATATCTCCTCTCAATCTCCTCTTTACTAGGCTAAACATACCCATCCCTTCCATTGTCCCTCATCTGATCATCTTGGTTACCCCTTTCTGCATACATTCTAGCTTGTCAATAACCTTCTTAAATTGTGGTACCCAGAACCGAACACAGTACTCCAGTGGTAGTCTAACTGAGGCAGAATAGAGAGGTACTACGTAATACATACAGTACCTTGGTCTGGACATTATACTTCTCTTGATGTAGCCTTGAATAGCTTTGGGATTTTTTTCTTTTTCTGTTGCATCACACTGTTGACTCATGTTAAGCTTGTGGTCTACTAAGACCCCTAGATCCTTTTCACATCTACTACTGGCAATCCTAGTGACCCCCCCCATCTTTTGCAAGAATTCTCTAGGCACTTCTAGGCAGTGACAGATAGTGAGGAGGTCTACTGGGTCAAATCACCAGAAGCCACTGTGTAAGGGATAGAGTAGGTAGGACAATTTACTTAGATGCCAGGAGCCACAGTGGAGGAAGGGATGGCACTACTATAGTCAGCAGCTGTTAAGTGAGTAGTTGTCATGGTCTGGGAGAACAGACTGCTGATGTATCAACTCAGCAACTAGATAGGGTACATATATGGTGCCAGCTGTAGCAGACCCACCACAACCATCCACCCTGGCCCTTAATAATGATAGGAATTCCACCCCTTCCTCTCTCACCAGACAGGAGCTGCCAGCAGGTTCACATAGCAAACTGTTATTGGCTGCCACTTCTTGTAAGAATTTGCTGTTCAGAATCTTGTGACGGCACCTGCTTTATGAAGTATGGCAGCATCTGTTTATTAATCCCACTGTTAAGCAACAAAAGATAGCAGTACCTTTCTTTTTAAACAACAAGCACAACAACCATCAGGTGCATTTTGTTTGTATTGCATTTTTTGTTTTCACCTACATGTTACTATTTCTAGAGAGGAGGTGAATATGGAAGGCCACCTTCTCCAGACTACTGATAAGACACCAGACTTCTGGGCAGAGTTCAACAGTGTTGATAAGCATCTGAAATGCTTTCCGCCAGATCTTTGCCTGGTGATTAGCAAAGGCAACATGGAGCTCAAGAGCATCTTTCAAATGCAGATGACTCTTGCATTTGCTTCCAGGGGCAATATCCACTTACCAACCCTTGCAACCTATACAGAGTCCACAGAGATTTCCAACAGTTCCATGTAAAATGTCCCAGTTCACAAAGATGTGGTGGACTTACAGCACAGTCCTAAACATGTCTACTCAGAAGTAAGTGAGGGCTTTACTCACAGGTACGTGGGACAAAAGAGAGAGAAAATGTTGTTTCTATTTGGTTTTAATATGGAAAAAAGGTGGAGAAATGCAGCAAGAACATTCCATGAACATCATTAAGGTTAAAATGAGGCTGAAACGAGCTGAAAGTAAGGAAGCATATTATTGGCTAACAAGGGGCTCCAGAGAGATTGCTGCTTCGCTTAAGGACCGGTGGTTATGGAAATAATAGCATGATCATTACATGAAGCAGGCATACAGGAACAAAGGAAGCTGCCTTAGGACAAGGCATTGACCCATTTAACTCAGCACTGTCCACAATGATTTCAGACAGGAGTCAACCCATGTGCTACCGGGATGCTGAGGATTGAACCTGGGACCTTTTGCATAAAAAGCCACCACTCAGCTGCAGACCTTCACCTGTACAAGCTGCTCAGGAGAATTTATATTACAGTGCGATCCTATTCATCTTTATTCAGGAGTCAGTCACATTGATTTCAATGGCGCTCATTCCCAGCCATCAGTTTGCTATTTTCCCCTGGCGCAGTCATTTTTGATACATCCAGCAGAGTTCTGGAAGCATACCACCTTTGAAAAGGAAGGTGATGAGGGACTCGTCCACACTTGCTCCGTGCATGGGTCTAAACAGTTTCGAACCTGTCCCGTGATTTCTAGGCATGGGTCTGAGCGGATTGCAGCTTCCCCCTTGGAAACCCACTCTGTGGCGCTAAATTGGAGCACCAATTGGAGAAAACCCGATTGACGTTTGCTCTGAATCAGTGCTAATGGTGGGGTTTTCCCCAGGGGAAAGTGGCGGGGCAAACAGAAGTGTGGAGGAGCTCTAGTGCAAGCCAAGCCATGTGTCATTAAAATATTAAAAATAAAAATATCAGCTTCCAAGCTTTAGCATGCCGGTGCTGTCTTTAATTATAAGGAAAGTGAAAACAGAGAGGATGGCAAAGACCACACAGAGCATCTGCATGAAGGCTTGGTCTAGTTTTATAAACCTCATAAGTGATTTGGGACCCTTGCACCTGTCCTGTCTTGCTAACCCCTAGACCTAACCATGCATCTTGTTATCATTCTGTGAGGAACTCACTGTTGTAAACTCACCCCAAGTAGTGAAAATGGAACTTTGTTACCTGGAAGGCTCCAACATTCAGTGGGAGCTGCATCCACTCTGTGTCAGATAATGATGGCAGTTTTAAATCCCACTGGTCTGCCCTGTTGTCTTGCAAATGTATATTGCAAAGATAATTGCAACTCTTCCTTGTGCCATCATTCCTACCGATTACCTTGGTAGCATAAGGACTTTAAAACTTAGCAGGATGTTGTGATTCAAGCCTCACTGTGCTGTCAGCATGATGCTGCTTGGTCAAATTGAGAGTCACAGCTACTTTTACTGCTTTAACATCCGGGGGTAAAAACAAATCAATAAAATGACTGAAGCTATTACTAAGAAAGACGGAGGGGGCAGAGGTGAAGATTTCAGAAGGCAGATCGGTGACATCCACAAGACAGCGTCAAGAATGCTTTTAAACTCATTTGCTGTTCTGAAATTGTGTAAAATAGCATACCACTAATTTATTGATTGTTTTCATTACATGTTCCTAAGAGAGAGTGAAATGATTTAACTTTTTAAAAGATGCATCTACACTCTGCAATGAGAGCTGAAGGTTGCATTTATTTCTGCAGATGGTTGAAAAGAGGCCAGCCCTGTCAGTCACACAGAAAGGTGTTTTTATTTGGGCACCATAACTTATTATTCCTCTTATCCTCTTAACAATCAAGCAGGTGTTTTTATCATATGATTTATGCTCTCATTGTCATGATTTTTTATGTATTGCACATCTGCAAGGCCTAGTCAAGAAAAATCACCTCAGCAACAAAACAAAAAACAAAAGAAAACCCAAATATATTTAATTAGGTGAAGCACACCCTTGGAACTTTTGAAAGCAAACTTACTTGTGAATTAATTGACAATTTATTCTGTGTTTCAAGGGTGGGTGTGGGAAATTTTTAGGCTGATATACTGCATTATTCACACATCTCAATGGCGATTCAATGCTCTGTTTTAAAAGTGTGAATTTCATATCTTTAAATTAGTGACAATTCTCCTATGTTCGATCAGAAGTGAAGTATTTTCAGTGTAACCTTTCAGCTTCTTACCAGATCAGTGTTATTTGTTGTGCATTGGTTATCTGAGAAGAGAGATTACTCTAAACACTAATTGTGTCAGGTCAGTAAACGGGTACAAAACTGTAGTTATTCTGAGCACAATGTGGAGTCAGATCCACCCACTGCTAAGCCCTGTAAGCGTGGAGGGGATGAAAGAGAATGCTGGCTCTTAACACAGATACATTCCCACAAAAGAGACACAGAAGAATGTTAGTCAGCTGTGTGGGAGGAATCTGCTTGGGTGAAGTCCCATTTTTACCTCGCTTTCACTTTTTACATAATGACCACTTATCACATTATGATTACAGCCCACTGATGGTGACTACGGTCAAGCTAAGGTTGTTTTGACGATGGGCCAAGGAGTCCTTAACCTGCTAATTCATAATAAAAGAGCTTGTTTTGCTTATATGCATTCATGCAAGGAAAGGATTAAAACAGTCCCAGGTTTCTTCATTCTTCTTTGTGCCTGGAATGCTAGCAGGTGATTACCCCCTTCCTATCCAATATAAATTAACTGGTACAAAGAAAACAAAAGAATGTGAAGCAGTAGATTAGTCATACAATTCTTCGAATCCTACACGGGAAAACATCCGAGTCTACACTGGTTTTTCTGGTGCTTTGGTATATTATAGAAAAGGGAAACAGGAGACGAAGCAACTTAATTCACACCTCCTGGACTATTAATTTTTGGCATGCTTTATGAGTTGAGAACTTTATCACAAAATTCTGTTGAAGTGCAGTATCCAAAGAATGATTGCATTTTGAGCTATATCTGAGGCCCCTCCAATTTTATAGTTGCAAAGCAGCACCATACCTCTATAAACAGTCGTGGGTTTCCTCAAAGAATCCTGGGAACTGTAGTTTGTTAGGGGTGCTGAGGGTTATTGAGACTCACTGCAGTTACAATTCCCCAAGTGCTATTGGAAAAATGATTGACTGAGTGATATCACCTGTCACTGAAAGCTACAGATGGGGAGTTTCTTTGTCAGCCTTGTACAAGATCTGTGTTAATCTTAGAATCGCAGAATCATAGAATTGTAGAGTTGGGTGGGACCCTGAGGATCATTTAGTCCAACCCCCTGCAATGCAGGAAAATGCAGGTCTCCCATATGGGGATTGAACTTGCATCTTTTTTGTATAGTTGCCATTTTATTCTGTAAAAACAAAAATCCACCCCAATCTTTTCCCACAGAGGCCAACCAGATGCCTTTAAGAAGCCCAGGAGAGGGACATGAAAACAATAGCCACCTCCCATGTTGCAGCCTAGTAAGTCTCAAGAGGCACATTGCCTCTTATTTTGGGTGCAAAGCGTATTCTCCATCATGGAGAGCACATGTTGCGGCGGGGGCCAGAACAAACCACCCTGATTTTGTTGGGATGAGGGTTAGGGGCTGGCCACTGTTCTGATTGGTCCCTGGCTGTCGTTGCAATTTCTGTGTTCAGCCATTGGGGCATATAAGGCAAGCATGAGGTTTGTGCTTTCTCTTTGGCTGCCTTTTCGGATCTCCCTCCCTCCCTCCCTCCCTCCGCTGTTTTTAGGCCTCTGTGTTGACCTTGCTGTGCCTCTCATGGGGTCGCCTGTTTTCAGGGGCCTGGTAGGAATTTTTCCATTTGGCTGATTGGCTGGTACCATCTGGTTTTGCCTACTGCGTAGCAAATAGTCACAACTTGTAAGGTTGGCGGTTAGGCATTGGTTATTTTGTTGGTTGTATGAGGGGTCTTGTTGACTGTGTTGGCCCCCAAAAATGCCTGAGTGTTGGGGAAAATTCCGGTCAGCAATTCAGGGGCTCAATGCAAGTCCGTAACTCCCGATCGGGGGCCGGGGCCACGCGAGAGCCCCTGGGAGCCTGAGGGGAGAGGGGAGGGCCAACGCACCCGGCTCCCTGTCTCTCCCTGTAGGGTTTCCCCTGTTGACAAGGCTAGTTTAGTTCTGTCCTTAGGGGACAGTTGGAGAACCAATGCCTACGCAACCACTCACATATTTTGTAATTTAATAAAATTGTGGCCAAATTCATGCCAAAAACCCTTTAAACTAAAATTCTGTCTGTGGTGTGAATTATTCTGAGGGGTGGTTTTGGGGACCTCCACACGCAACATGTAGGAACCATGACTCATGGAGTGTTCCTGAAGAAAATCTCGGTGTTCAATCCTCATGACCCCATGTGATAAATCCAAATTTGTATGGGATTTACAAACTAGTATGAAAATGGGACCCAGGTGGCACTGTGGTTAAACCACTGAGCCTAGGGCTTGCTGATCAGAAGGTCAGCGGTTCGAATCCCTGTGACGGGGTGAGCTCCCGTTGCTTGGTCCCAGCTCCTGCCAACCTAGCAGTTCGAAAGCATGTCAAAATGCAAGTAGATAAATAGGAACCGCTACAGCGGGAAGGTAAACGGCGTTTCCATGTGCTGCTCTGGTTCGCCAGAAGCGGCTTTGTCATGCTGGCCACATGACCTGGAAGCTGTACGCCGGCTCCCTCGGCCAATAATGCGAGATGAGCACGCAACCCCTAATGGTCAGGGGTCCCTTTACCTTTACCTTTATGAAGATGCTATTCCAAACTTCTGGAGTGCTTTTAGTGTGCTGGGACATTGTGAAGCACCATGCAACTATTTATGCAAGGAAGGAAGGCTTTATTTCCATAGCTATAAGCAGGGCCCCTGTTGTGTTTTGCATTGTTTTACAATTAAGCAGAGTACTTACATATGGAGGGAAAATGAATATTACTTGAATAAAAAACAGAAAGGATTGCAGTGGTATGTTTTATGGGGGTCCTTGGACCCTTGCTCAGCTTTTGGCAAGGAATCCGAGCCCAAACTTAACTTTTCACGAGTCCTATTGTGCAAATCAATCACTCGCAAGCTTTTGAGCTCTCTTGGACTTTTAGGATTCCAAAGGCAATGCCCTCTACTTGTATTTACAGAGGACACTGAGACAGAGGCAGGTGGAGCAGCGACTCACATGCCAGGTACCGGATCCCAGCATGATATGCAATAATGACCTGTCACGAAAGTAGGCTGTGTACCGTCACACTGTGAAATATCCTGGGGGACTTCCTTTATGAATTCTAAAAAAGATACAGCAGCCCTTCAGGCAAGAATGAAGTCACATATCATTTAAATATTTGTTTTGTGCCTTCCTCTAAGTATATTTCCCTCTTGTTTTCCGATTTATTTGTATTTCTTGTAATATGCTGCATAAAGGATGCACTGAAAACGGCCTAAGTTTTACCTCAAAAATGTTGTATTTGTCCAACTGCTGCACCAACCCATACACTAACATCAGCCCATCTCTGCTCCCAAGTAAGGAAATAGAAAAGTGAGAGAGAAAGAATGATTTGCTTCTTCATCTTCATAGCTTTATGTGAAGCTGGCAAAAGGCATTTAACATTTGATCCAGGAAAGCTTTGCAGGCTGCTGATTCCTGTATCTGGCATATTTCAAAATTTCTAGGCTGGATACAACAGTGGTCCTCAACCCCCGGGCCATGGACCGGTACCGGTCCATGGATCAATTTGTACCGGGCTACCAAAGGAACATTAAATACAATTAAATTAAAATTATTAAATCAAAACAATCTAAATAAAATATAAGCAATCAACGTCCCCTCCTCAGCGGGCCGCAGTAAAATTATCAAACGTTGACTGGTCCGCGGCGATAAAAAGGTTGGGGAGCACTGGGATACAAGATCTGTTGTAGGGGTGAGGAACCTCAGGCCTGGGGAGGCCAGTGCAGCCCTTCAAGTTCTCCCTATCTTGGCTCTTATAAATATTTCTAAACCACGCCCCTCTCTCCCCTGGCCACAGCTACTTCTTGATTTTTCCCTATTTGTCTAGGCCTTCACACTTCTGTCCTTTTACCACTGGATTATTCTCCCAGGCCCAACCCACATATCAGGCATTTTGAGAACTTGCAATATTGTCAGGCCATACTGTGGTAGTGGCTCAAAGGGCCCTAATGAAAGTAAAATGTGAACCCCTATAAATCCTAGAATATGCTTCTAATAGAGAAGTTATGGTGACCTGTTGCTTTATGAAACTGATGATTTGGCAAGATGCCGTCCCCCTCTGGGACAGAAGGACAGCTAATACAGTGGTACCTCGGTTTATGAACACAATTGGTTCCGGAAGTCTGTTCATAAACTGAAGCGTTCATAAACTGAAGCGAACTTTCCCATTGAAAGTAATGGAAAGTGAATTAATCCGTTCCAGACGGTCCGCGGAGTAAGCGTTCATAAACTGAAGCAAACTTTCCCATTGAAAGTAATGGAAAGTGGATTAATCCGTTCCAGACGGGTCCGCGGAGTACTTAAACTGAAGCGTTCATAAACTGAAGCATGGGTGTAATTGGTTCCGGAAGTCTGTTCATAAACTGAAGCGAACTTTCCCATTGAAAGTAATGGAAAATGAATTAATCCGTTCCGGATGGGTCCGCAGCGTTCATAAACCGAAAATTCATAAACCGAGGTGTTCATAAACCGAGGTTCCACTGTACGTCAATCACAAAGATACAGCTCATAAGCTAGAATATAAATTGATACATGGTGCAAATGGCTACATGTAACACAGGTTCCCAACATGCATACTAACACAATGTAACTCAGGCATCCCCAAACTTCGGCCCTCCAGATGTTTTGGACTACAATTCCCATCATCCCTGACCACTGTTAGCTAGGGATCATGGGAGTTGTAGGCCAAAACATCTGGAGGGCCGCAGTTTGGGGATGCCTGATGTAACTGATCACAGTGAAAACCAAAGTTAGCATTGCATAGTGTGCATGAGGTAATGATGTACATGATTGGTTAAAATTGAAATCCTTTGTTTGAAATGTTATAAATACCTGTCTGGACCCTTGGGCAGGGTTGCAGTTTTGCGAAAAGATTCAACTGTAACCTATTGCTTTGCAATAAACAACAATGGACGCCTAACTCCTCTCATCTCTGAGTTTTATTGGCGTAACTCAGAAGATAAGCCATTTTTGGCTTAAAACAATACCTCATGGCATTATATCACTAAGCCCTGCCATGTGACAGACACCATCAACATACTGCACAACTGTGCTGTCTTAAGCAGGACATCCCAGAATTATAGAAGCTCCCCCGGCTTCTGATTGCATCCCAGGATGTCCCGCTTGGGCTCCTATGTTCTGGCTGCACCAGGGTATGGGACTAAAAGACGTGTGTTTTTGGGTCCCATGCACTGGTGCGAGTCAGTTGGCTCCCACAAGAATGCAGGACCAAAACATGCACATTTTTGGATGCCATGCTCTCCACCTTGTGCCCGTGCACTGCCCCCTCCCCTTGCTCTTTCTAGAAGTGCTGCTGGCAAGATGGTGCAGTGGGGGGGGGGGAGTGGTGAGCCCCAAGGGAGGGAGGAGCCAGGAGAAAAGGGGCCACAAATGAGAGGGGGCAGGCCTGAGTGAGAGGGGCAGGACCTCCATCACAGCCGTGTCCCAATTTGCCCTGCACATTAGATACTGGAAATCTGGAAACCCTGCAGAAGTTTCCATATTTCATTACAAAACGGTGATAATGATGCAGCAGGAGAGTCAACTGATTGAAAATAAAAAGGGGCAGGAACAAATCTGGAATTAACATGTCGGAAAAGAGGGGAGTATGTCACCAAATCATGAGGTAAAATATAGCACCTGTGTATAGCTGGATAATATAGTACAGAATTTTTTACATTATCTGTTGAAATTATGCAGTGAGTCACTCTTGCTCTGGGGCTGCCTGCATTGTTATATCTGTTCCTCTTAAATACACAGGAGAACATCTTTTAACAGGGTCCCTAGCACACACCCCTCTCTTTGCTATTCTGCATATATTCCAGACATTAGATGTTCCAGAATACTTTCTGAGGTATGCTAAGCCTTTCATGTGGCTCTTTTTGGTGTACCAATGGGAAAGGGCTCATCATTTCTTTGCCGTAAAAGATGAGGGAAATCACAGTAAAAAGCACCCGGCCCATGGGATAAAAGGTAGCCATTTACCATTCTAAATAAAGATTTGAGCCCCTGAATTTAAATGACCTGATTTCTATAGGGGGCGGGGTGAGAGGGGGAATGCGGAGTGAGTCGAGATTCTTTTTTGAAATAAATAAATAAGGGCTCCATCCCCGCTATATCCGCTTCTTAATTTAACTCCTGGTGAGTACACCTTGCGTTCTGCTTGTCTTTCTATATAAGCAAGTGAAGAAGCAATCACAGGGAGAGGGATGACAGCTCTGAATCCATAATAAATTCAACCCAAGGTGCCCTTTTGCATGCATTAGACTTGTGGGTGTTTTAGATCTGCGGCTTGGAACGATTGCCTCTCCCCACTGTAACACCTCCCAAAATAATTTCAGAAGCAGGGGCTACTGAGATTATTTTCATTTCCCCTCTGTATATGAGAGAGAGAGAGATTTCATCACAGCGGCTCTGCCGCACAAACACAAACATCAAACAATAATTAAGAGCATGCAATATCCCCTCCCCCCCCCGCAAAAATATTTATGCCTCGAGGCCTGTCTCTAAATCATTCATTTAAATTGTTCATTTAAAACGATCTCCCGGTTTAAAATTCACGTGTTTGCCAAATAGGCACGCATCACAATTTGCACAGATTATGCCACGATAGCCAAGGCAGCGCCTTGCAGGTGGTGTTGGACCATCAGCCACTGCCAGCATGGTCAATGGTCAGGAACAATGGGAGCTGTTGCAATGCTGAATCTACAGATTTTGCCATGGGGGACAGAGGTCTGCGAGGCTGCCCCTCCCTTCCTGTGAATAAACCTTGACATAAACATTCACATTTTCAGAAGATCAGAAAGCATTTCTGACTCTTCACTGCCTCCATCTCTGCTGCGACAGAGAGGGGAACCCAGAAGTGGATTTGTGTGTGTGTGCAAGGATAGCAATCTTGGCTGAGATACACAAATGACCATGTATATCTCCCCCCTCTTCTATTTTACACTTGGGCCTAGATGATGGACCTCGGGGAGGTATTTGGGGTGGTGGTGGTGGTAAGTAGCTCCCACAAGGTTGAAGTCCACCTACCCCTGGCACTGGGGCAGGTGGATCAATGAACTAACTCAATATAAGGCAGCTCTCTACGATCCTACATGGTGTTGTGGAGAGAGAGTGGCCCCAAGGCCTGAGGTTTCTTGTATCTGAGATAAGCAGGGATTCAGGACACCTCCGTGGGAGGAATCCTATGCAGAGACCTTTGCAAAAGCCCCCTTAAGAGGAGGACTTCTAAGCACCATTTGTTCCAGAAACTGTGATCCCATCAACAGTTCTGGAAACTGGCAGCCACGTGGCAGACCTGGATGTAAACCACCCTTCCTAAGCCAATTCAAACCCAGCTCTCACTATTGCTCTGTTCCTCTGTGGCATAAGCATGGTGCTTAAAGGTGGCCTATTGGATAGGACTGAGTTTCTAATGAAAACAGGAAGATCTTCTAGGTGCTCATCATCTCTGACAGTTCAGGCTCCTCAATCCACAACATTCCACCCTACTGCAAAGCTTCAGGAACCTGAATCTTCACCTCATCTCTTTTAACAGACAATGATCTACAGAGGCAGGGCTAAGAAGGGTTTCCCCCATGTCTCAGCCAGTTCATCCCTATTTTAGCATTCCCTCCCTCCTCTTCTGAGGTTTTCTGCCTTCAAATAATTACAGCCCCCCCCCACATATATAAGCAATGAAAGTACTCAATTAACTGGAGAAGCCTGTCCCCCAACCAAAAAAAGCTCTATCACTTTTTTGGGGGGGTTCCCCTAAAAAAACACAATTCAACAATTTTGGTGGATCTGGCCTGCATCACCCACTGTCATTCATGTGGTGGGTGAGAGGCAGGAGAGATCTGAGGCAGAGAGCCTGCAATCAGGGGCATAGGAAGATAGGGGCGGTGGGGGGCGGGCTGCCCCGAGCGGCGGGCTCCAAGGGGCGCCATTGCGGGCGCCCGCCCCGCCCCCAAAACGCCCGCCACGCCCCTGGAACGAGTGTCACGCCCCTTCAGGAAGCACGCCACGCCCCTCCGGGAGGCGCGCCACGGCCCTGGAATGTGTGTCCCACCCCTCTGGGAGGCACGCCCCGCCCCCGGTGCCGGAAGCTGAAGCTCCGCCACTGCCTGCAGTACAAGTATAGGCTTTGCAGAAAATTTGAAAGCCTAATCACACAAGTTTAGACAACAGTCATCTAAATTCTGTTGCAAGCCTGATGCAGTCAAATGTTGTATGCTACTGAAAAATCCTTGGATGTCAAACCCTGCTTGATACCAAGCATTTGCCAGCCGTCACACATAGAGAAAGTGCAGAAAACTTCAAAATCCATAGGAGTGGGATTTTTTTTTGGGGGGGGGGGTATTGGTTTCAGCTTACTACTGCCTAAGTAAAATTATATGCAGGCCTGCATGCATATTAAAATACTACAACAAAAGAGTGGGAGTGTGGGCTTTCTCTTTAGAGAGGTATTTCATTTGAGAGTTGACTGGCATTATTTTCCATCAGCATTCTCCACCCTCGACACCTCCTGATTATTAGTGAAGGTTCTCTGACAGCATTCCCTTAATAAATGTATATGGCGCATCGTTAATTAATCTGATCCATTTTTCTGGGCAACAGATGTTTGAGCTTGTTTATTGATTGCACACAGCCGTCAAATGAGCAATAATGATTAAAATACTCAAGCATATATCAGCAAAGTGATAAACCTCATTAGATTACCAAAAAGGGAGGCATTTTCCAGCAGCCATATCTTCTTCTATGCACCGAAAGAAGAGGAAAGATGAATAATGGAGGGACATCTAAATCCCAACATAAAGAAACAAAAACATTGTGTTCCTCATCTGTGGCTACAGCCACAGATTCTATGTCTAGGACCATACACAGAGCTTTAGGATGATTTTTTTAATTATTTATGTCCCACTTTTCCTTCACGAGCTTAAGATGATGAACATGACTCTTCCCCTGTTCATTTTATCATCACAGGGAGGTTAGATGGAGAGACAGCAATTGGTCCAAGGTCGCTTGGTGAGTTTCATGGCTCAGCGAGGATTTGACCTCTGGGCTCTCAAGTCCCAAGTCACAGGCTACATTCCTGACTCTTACCCTCTGCCTTCAACTGAGTCAGACCATTGGTCCATCTAACTCAGTATTTCTACATCAACTGGAAGTGGCTCTCTAAGGCTCCAGGCAGGGGACATTCCCAGTCCGACCTGGAGAAGGTTGGGTTGAACGTGGGACCTTCTGCGTGTAAGGCAGATGTTTTGCCACCACACCATGATGGCTCTGGTTCACACATGCATGGTCAATACCTGATGCTCATCATGGTCTAACTGCATTGACGGCAGGCTTCCTTTGACCTCACTTCCTATCAAAAGCAAAAGGGAGTCAGATCCTACATTCATCTAAAAGCCCTCAAAAGGTAAAGTGATACACTTGCACATGTGAACTGGCTGTTTGTGAGCTGGAGAAGCAGTAAAAAAAGGGGGGGAGTGGAATGCTTACAACATGGATATTGTCTACTGCATTAAAACCTATTAAATAATTTGAGTTCTCAGCTTTTATCCCACTACAGCTCAAAACAGCAGTTTTCAGTATATTTTGAGTAGCTTATTGGAATTGGCACACATCTACCATCACAATTATAGATTGACTATGCAGAAGTACACCCCCAGATAAATGGGCATAGGATTTTCTTATTCTTAATTATATATAAAATTATGTCTAGACTGCCCCCTCATGCAAAATATCAGGGTGGTGTACAACAAGAGCCACACAAACATAAAACTTCATAAAAGAGAAACAGAATACAGTCTGAGAATATTTTTCCATTATTCTACAGACATCTAATTATACTAGGATTCCTTGAGTGAAGAACACCAAAGCCCATAATTCATATTAGGGCAAGACCTTTATTAGACCAACCAAAATACCACAAAAGGGTGAGCAAGCCTTCAAGTTCTCCAACTTCATCAGATTAGAGATATATATATATATATATATATATATATATATATATATATATATATATAAACTAAATGTACCCTATTCACCTATTACAAAGCAGGCAAGCCATTTACAACAAGAGGCTAGAACAAGTTGGGATGTCATTGCTATTATCAGTAGACAGACAATAAATCAAAGTTCAGTAAAACAGAAAGCTTTTAAGCCTTAGCAAGTTGGGTCAATCAACTGAGTGCCTCACCCATAATGAGAAAAAGGTTGGAAAGGCAATGATAGGACTCAGGTGGCAAATGTTACAGTGATGAAAGAGACCGTAGTGCTTCTTAAAAAACAAAAGCAAGAAACCAAGAGGGAAATGTAATTAGATGTAAGGCCTAAAAAAGAGTAAAGAAGCAGAGAAATAAAACCCAGACTTTTAAAATTAAAGCAGCCTATTTCAACATAGTCTGAACAAACGCCTAGGGTTCCATCCAGCTTTCTGTATCAAGCAGAACTGAACTTCCCCTATATCAGCTGATCATATATAATGACACCAGGTGTGGGGCAGGTGTGTGTGGTTGTGGTGGAAACAGCCTTGTAAGCTAAATATCACCCTAGGATCAGAGGTAGGTACCCCATCCTTTTGTTGAATGGCATTAGCCTCTTCATCAGCCTCTAGGAACAATACGTATCACCCCGCTCTTGTCTGGAGATCTTGGGCAGGGAGTAGAACATCAAAGGGTAACAAATCTAGCCACAAACAACATTTTAACAAAGCACTCCCAAAAGGGGGAAAGAGGGGGGGAAGTGAGGCAGTAATCTACTATGGAGAGATGCCTGAAAATAGGTACAGTCAGAACACATGGGAGGTATGAGCCAATGGTGTGCTAGGACCTGTAGTGTCTCCAAGGCCAAGCAAGACAAGGCAGCTGCCCAAACATATCATTTGCAGCCAGCAGGAAAGTGGGAGCTTGTAGTCCATGCATGTCACATTAAAATTATGTAATACAGTGTAATTGGTCAGGTTGTCATACCCTGATGGTACCCTTGCTTTTTAATGGAGCTTTCTCCTTTGAGCACATAATTTTCTGCCCACATAACTTTCTGCTTGTAGGAATAGGAGTTTAGTTTGCATTCCTGTGCTGCCTTCTATCCAAGAGTCTCAAAGAATGTCATTAAGACGTTATCCTCACGCCTCCTTTGTGCGATGCTAAGCACTACTCTGGGCCTATCATTACCCTTTTCTTTAGATGTGGAAACCGGCATTTCGATCCATTAAAACACTTCACTGTGTACTGAGTTTTCAGCTGCTCAATGTCTCCACAGTCCCAAATGGAACAGTGAAATGTTAAGCGTGGGTTTCTAATGCTTTGCCGGACTGGGGCCTAAGGCTACAGAGATATGGTTGATTTCAAGGTGAAGCAGGATGCCTTCTGGCTGCCAAATCAAGCTTCCATTTGTTAAAAAGCCCTGCTAGCATTTGAAAAATTCAGAATGATAGATTTAGGGTCCTCCCTCCAGGCTTGGTCAGTACTTCAAAGCAAGCAAGTGTGGGCATTCTGGGTTTTTCAGGCTACCATTATATAAAATCTCCTCACAACTTCAAGCAAAGGCCAGTTTTTCCTGTCCACAGTAATGTTTCATGGGGAAGCAAATTGCAAAGTGAAGGGAGGAAATGGGCTTTCCTTCATGCAATATAGCTGAGATATTCTGAGGTAATTTCAGCAAAGTTCTCAGGGGAGTTCCTACTTCTGTGTTATTATAGGAAGAGCTGCTTTCTTGAGCTGCAAGGATTTATTTATATTTTTAAAAAGGACTAAAAACAAGAAATTGGAAAGAGGTGGCAGTGGGACCCAGTAAGACTCATAGAGTTGGCATACCAGTCTCCATTGGGCTGCCAGGCATCTCCTTCGGCGAAAGAGTCTACTTTGGAGAAGGTAAAGGTAAAGGGATCCCTGACCATTAGGTCCAGTCGTGACCAACTCTGGGTTGCAGTGCTCATCTCGCGTTATTGGCCGAGGGAGCCGGCGTACAGCTTCCAGGTCATGTGGCCAGCATGACAAAGCCGCTTCTGGCGAACCAGAGCAGCACATGGAAATGCCGTTTACCTTCCTGCTGTAGCGGTACCTATTTATCTACTTGCACTTTGGCATGCTTTTGAACTGCTAGGTTGGCAGGAGCTGGGAATGAGCAACAGGAGCTCACCCCATCACGGGGATTTGAACTGCCGACCTTCTGATAGGCAAGCCCTAGGCTCAGTGGTTTAACCCACAGTGCCACCTGTGTCCCGACTTGGGAGAAGAGCCACCTGTAATCAATGACATACCGGTAGCAGATGGTGAACATTCAGATGTGAGCTAGCTCTCAGAAAAATTTAGTTCCTCCAGAAGAACTCTTTGATCTGCTACACTATCCTGACACTCTTTGTTGTGCACTGTAGTGTGGATCATGGAGGTTTACCCGTGGAATGCTGTTCTAAGGTCAGATCATGTCACTGATGAGTTCCTGAGTCTATGAAGTTATCCACTGTCCTCACTTTGTCCCCATTTACACAAGTTAATCACATCTAAAGGAGAGTCACTTTAGGTGTAACCCGAAAGAAGACCTTAGAGTTGAGTAAGAGGACTTATGTGATGGCATTTCCAAGGCATTTGCCTTGAAGGTTCTGGGTGCCTAATCCCTTTCTTGTAGCAACTTCATTGTTCATTTAGCCCAAAGTCATGCCAAGAGAAAAGTAGAGACAGCCTGACAATTCCCTTAATCGAAATGCGTCTGTTTGTACTAAGAGGGAGCCTTTCATGAAAAGCTTTGTCCATCTTAAAAGCGAGTTCATAAAGCAATTGAGACATGTGATGGTGGTCATTAAAGGGAGGAAGGATGAATGCTAGTTTGTGAAGTGCTGCCTTTGGAGTCTCAGGAGAGGGACTGCCAAGCACAGTCAAGGAAGAGGTCTGAAATCAGCCATCTGTATGTACATTGCATCTACCAT
Organism: Zootoca vivipara; assembly: GCF_965207765.1. NCBI lineage: Eukaryota > Metazoa > Chordata > Lepidosauria > Squamata > Lacertidae > Zootoca > Zootoca vivipara. Next base: position 18,370,778 of record NC_142590.1, on the reverse strand, counting down.
ATTTGCTCTGAGAAGACAGAACCATATGAGGCAAGACAGCAAAGGTGAAATCCACTAAGGCAGCCTACTTTATTGCCATGGCAACCCCACCCCGATGAAAAGCAGAAAAACAAAACATCTTTAGGAAAAAAACTGGGGGTGGGGGAAATCAGTGCCGTCTACCAAGGGAATCCAGGGGACGGTGTGCTTTAAGAAGAGCATGACATTTCCACCATTTGGCGACTCCTCTGAACAAAAGTAGGGGTTGCAACTTTTTGCAAGCTGCCGAGTTGGAACATATTGTACTTGTTAAATTATTCAGCATGTTTTGAGGCTGAACTCGAGATGATAAGTGAAAGCTGTAGTCAAAGATTAGAATCATTAGAGGCAGACGATGAGGTCAGAGCATTGCCACTGCCATTTTCGTTGATGCTGTCTGACATGCCGGTGGCCATTTTGCACTTGGAACTTTTGCTGGAGTTGACTCTTGTCCTAACTCAAATGGGCTGGAGGGGCCTGTACTTCATCCAACACATGTCCAGTGGTTCTCAACCATCATCCGCCGGAAGGAATGTCACTGCTGCCTAAATTTGACCTCAAACCATCTATTTCACCTCAAATTAGACACTAAAATGCGGGGAGGTGGAGAGAGAATACTGCAGTTTCACCAGTTTATCTGTTCATAAATATGCGCAAATTGAATACAAAAACAAAATGGAGTGGCACGTACAGTACATACTCTTGCCTCACAGTGGCCTGGGACCCCCAGAATCAAGCTATTCACACTCACAACAAGTTGTAAAACCAGTGTCCTCCACAGGTTCCCTCACAGACTGGTTTATCCCATTTGAGTTCTTCCCAGTTCATTTGTATTCTCTATGTGGAATGGACATTGTCTTATTCTTTGCCTCAGGCAGCAAAATGTCTTGGAATGGCCTCTCTTGCCCTTCTTCCAAAGTAGAGGGACATTCGCAGGTTCATACACAGTGCTCTCCTATTTTATGCTCATAACAAGGGATGTGAAGGAGAGAGAGAGAGAGAGAGAGAGAGAGAGAGAGAGAGAGAGAGAGAGAGAGAGAGAGACTCACCTAGGGTCACCTATGCCTGAGCAGGGATTCAAGTCCAATACTTTTTCTGAGTAATTTCTAAACTGTGCCAGAATATAGAAAGTGTGTCACGAAAGAACTGCTAAGAATTTATGGACTAAATAAATCAGTGGTGCCTTATCCTGAAAGCATCCATCCACAGAACAGTCTGCCCACTATGTATCTGCATGATTTCCTCTATGTACTTCAATTAGGCTCCCTGAAGATAATTTCTTCTGCATTTGTCCAATTGCATATGATTCGATCTTTTCTTTTTTTTCAAAGATTTTTTTAAATTAAGTTTTCCAAAATTTCACACATACATTTCAATACATAATAGTTTAATTTAAAAACAACAACTTCCCACCTCCTTTTCCATGGTGTTTCTGTTTCTGCTGCACCCCTGACTTCTATCTCTTAAACCTTAACAAAACTACTGTAATCTTTAATCCCTTTTGTTGTTCATAGTTCAAATCCTGCTTGCCTGTTCGTCATACAATACTATTTCTTTAAATCTGAAAGGGGGTTTCCATTCTTCCATAAAACCTTTGCCATTAGGTCGTTTTATTTTAGCTGTTAACTTTCCCAGTTCTGCAGTGTGATTTGTTCATTGAGTTGCTGCTTCTGAAGGTCTGGGCAGAATTACCCACAGAGGAAGCTTTTCAGTGAATCTCTGCATGAGTTACTGTCCTGGACTTGGCTCCTTCCAAAGCACATCTTCTCGTTTAATTCAGTAAGCGATGTGCTGCAGCTGTCAGAAAGACACCATGCTGGCTCTGTAAATAAGCAAGGTGAATGTTTCTCCTGGAGGAGGCAGTGTTTATTAATTAGGTCCACTGGATCATAGCATAAGCTACCAATCCCTTAAACTGCACATTGGCTCTCAAGAACGATCCTTGGTTAGAAATGGTTTCATATTACTGCAGTGATTGGGAAGCAACAAGAAGGGAGCGAAAATTGGGCTTCCCTAGCTAAATTAGTTTGTAGCCTTGTAACAAAGCAGCTGTTTTAGCTTTTTGTTGTTAAACTGAGTCACGTACAGTAAATCCTAGGCAGCAAGAAACTCCCCATGAACATCTTTATTACAGCAATCAGCCGGAACTACATTCCTGAAAATATTGCAAGCGTTTAGGACCATACTCTTCTCCTCATTGCACTGATGGAAGAGAGAGAGAGAGAGAAGCGTAACTTTGTTAATTGCGGAGGTGCTTTATTGCACTTTGAAATTTAAGAGCCCAATTCTGGACACGTGGAAGGAATTAGACAGAGAAGAGGGAGGGGTAGGTGTTAGGTTCCAACAGTATATTATTTCCTCGTGATGCAAATAGCAACTCCAGAAGGTGGGGAGGATTTAGATTGGGGAAACAGCAGGATGGAAGTGGGATGAATGAAGTATCTTCTTACTCAGTGCAATTTCCTGAGCTGATTCAGGTCCTTGTCTTCCTGTTGCTGCTACTTTGGCCCTTATGGCTAGTTCTTCCTCCAAAAAGCTCAAATAAGCTTCCATGTGGCTTCCGGGTAGGCTTCAATCCAGGCCGTGGGTGTGAAACCTTAAACTCTTCAGATCTTGGTGGACATACAACTCCCATCAACCTGGACCATTGACCATGCTGGCTGGGGCTGATGGGAGCTGAAATCCCAAGAATGCATGCTAAATAGGAGGTGCCTGTACATATTGGGTTGGGCTTAGGCAAGTCACCATCTTATACTAAGGAAGGGCTGTAGCAAAGTGGTGGAGCACATGCATTGCATACAGAATTTTCCAAGTTCGGTCCCCAGCATCTCACAATAGATCTGAGAAAGATGTCTAACTGAAATCCTAGAGAGCTGCTGCCAATCAGTGCAGACAGTATTGAGCTAGATGGCCTAATCAGGTTAACTCGGTATCAGGCAGCTCCCTATGTAGTTTCTTCCCAGGTTTGGGGCCTCGTGCTCCATCATTCACATGGGGATATTATTATTCATACAGCACCATTGATCTACAGTGCTTTACAAAGAAGAGGTTTGATTGGTTCTGTTCCTAAGAGGTTTGCAAGCTAAAATAGAGGGAAACAACTGAGGAGGAGGGTGGAATGGATACAGGAGTGAACAGCAGACAGTAAGGATTACAGGTAATATATGTGAAGTACCTTTACAATTCTAAACTGATTATATATATATATATAGTCATGATTACAAGGGTTCCCAAACTGTGATCCATAGGCAGTGGCAGATTTTGGGCACTCAATTTCTGTGGCACTCTAAAATTCAACGTCCCCCTCTTCTCACACTCCATTCTACAGCATTGCTGTTTCACCTCTTGCATCATTCATGCTACCCTAAAACTGCTTCTGCCATGGACCAGCAGTTGCCCGAGAGTTTCATTCAGGTTACCTATGGCATGTCTGTGGATTTGTGGCTGATGAAGGGAAGCAGCACATTAACTGCATTAAATACAGCTTTCCCATTGATCTTTAATTTTATTTTTATGGCTTCTTTTACTCCTTTTTATTGCTATTGCATTTTTGTCTTGTCTTGTATTCTATGGTATTCTAATTGCAACACAATAAAATACACTATACAAGAAATAAAAGAAGCAATAAGAGATGCGATGGAAAATCGTACAGCATCTAGCACAGTGCACTGTAATTGCTATAACAGGCAGAAAAAAACCATTAAGTGGCATTCAGCAATTTCTAAGTGGTCTGGGGGGGGAGTTATGAAACCACCGTACTACACAAAGACACACACACACACCCTCTTCAACAACCTAACTGGTCATGAAAGAACCGCTATAGGCGGTTACACAAAATATGCCCTGTAAGGATTGCTCAGACACCTATTTAACACGATAAACTAGAATAACAGAGTTGGTATATTGAATAAACAGTGCAACTGGCTTCAGAGCTGTTACGGTCTACTGGGCAAATAACAATAAAAAATTTTTTTTAATGCTCCAGATATTTTTTGTTAACAGTAGAACCAAATGGCTTGAAAGAAAACTATTGAGTATGTTTCAAGCGGCTGATTTCCTTCCCTTTATAATTCTCCAGGTGATTTGTGATTTACATACGCCATGAATAAGCTTTACGAGGGCCATAGCCGCTTGTGTATTCACATGTCTAATAGCTTATTCCTCGGAGTTAGGGTAACAACAATTTTTTATTATCATTATTATTAAATGAAACATGTGCCGTCCTAAAAAGCACATAAAGCATACTTGAAAGAGCTGCAGTCATTTCTGTTTCTATGCCCTTCACCCTTCAGTAAATCTTTGGATGTACAGAACCTGGCCCCCCTCCCCTCCCCGATAAATTTTGTTAGCTCTCGACATTTTGCTTTTAAGTGAATATCACTGACAACTTTAATCCCAGATTGTATCAGCTCTTCTGAGTGCAAGGCAAGCTTCTACGCCAGCCCCAGACACTCAGCAGGATATCCCTGGTTGGTAAGAGGTAGATTAGCGGGGTTTCATCAAGATCTTCTGAGTGCCCCAAGTATTAAGACTCTGCTGATAAATGTTAGAAACCTCATCAAAATGAACCTGCCTCTCTTCCCTGAGCATCACTCTCACGTTGTTGTTTTTACTGAGGAGGGGCCCCAATGCGAGTCTCAAGATTTCACTTCATTGAAATTTGGTGGGAATTCCGAGGAAACCTCCTATAAATAGTGCCACGGGCTAATCTGCGGGATGAGAAATCCGAACTCTTGAAAGAAAATGAGATCTCCCAACAGAGTGAACTGGGCATCAACCGTAAGCATACACACTGTCCATCTAATAAATATGTGTACATCCCAAACTTTCGTCTTTGCACAACAGAACTTCCCCCCTCATGCCCCACTCAAGTCTGCTGTGGGAGTTCAAGAAAAATATACTTGCTCAGTAACTTCACTGGATTCATATTATTATTATTATTATTATTATTATTATTATTATTATTATTACAGTGGTACCTCGGGTTACAAACAGTTCGGGTTACAGACTCTGCTAACCTGGAAGTAGTACCTCGGGTTGAGAACTTTGCCCCAGGAGGAGAACAGAAATCGCACGGTGGTTAGCTAAAATGGTACCTCAGGTTAAGAATGGACCTCTGGAACAAGTTAAGTTCGTAACCAGAGGTACCACTGTATTCTTATTATTAGATTTAGACCCAGCCTAAATTACGTCCATTGATTTCAGTGAGAACTAAAGCTGCACTACTATGCTTACTGATTTAGGAGTAAGTGTCATGCATCCCATATTTCTGAGCAGACATGCACAAGTTGCTCTAACTCCATGCCTTTATGTAGTAGCAGTGAAGTACCCCAGTACTTCTGTATTTTTCACATATTCATTGTGGCAGTGGTTTGTTGGTTGAAATCTTTGTTTATCTCCTACTTCTAAAATAATGGGAACATATATTTTCTACCATTCTGCAGTTAACAAAAGGGTGGGAAGAGCCAAGAATTGTGATCCCATATCCACAGATCATCTAAACATCCCTTGTATCCCATTCTTCAGCAGAGAAAACAAAACTAATCACAAGTTTGCCGCATCCATCACGTGAAATGCAATAAATTAACAAGCCGATGAAAACTGATTGCTGCTCGCCACTAACAAGCAGTCTGTTGTCTAATGGTCCAGAACCAAGTTGTTTGTTGTTAATGTTCTAAGAGGCTGGGAGCAGCTAAATTCACTGTGCCAAATTCAGCCTTTCGATGTAAATCAGAGTAACGCAATTTCAAAGAACTTAATCTGGGCAGAAAGTAGGTAAGAATCATTACAATTTAGCAGACCAAGCTAATCTGGATGTAAAATAGGATCAATGCTTTTCATTGTGTAAGAGAGAGAGAGAGAGAGAGAGAGAGATGAATATCTGGCTATCCTGAAGGTTATTCAGGGAGCAATCCTATGCACATTTACCAAGAATTCAGTTGGATTTACTTCTGAGTAAACACAAAAGGGTTGTGCTATTAGAGCTGGGGCAGATATTGCTGCAGTCTAACTTCTGAAAATTTTAGTTCTCCTTGGAGGTTTTTAAGCAGAGGTTGGTTTTTAAGCAGAGTTCCGGGTAACAAAATTTAAGAAGGATATTGACAAGCTGGAATGTGTGCAGAAGAGGACAACTAAGTTGATCAAGCGCCTTATGGGGAGCAGCTTCCAGGCTAAACAGACCCAGCTCCTTAGAGAGGAGACTGAGAGGAGCTATGATAGCCATCTTCAAATATCTTAAGGGCTATCACATGGAAGATCCAGTTTGTACAATCTTCTGTTTTGCATACTGTATAGCTGACCTTACTTTCAAAATGAAGCCTAGAAAGGAAAGGTTTCCATAGTTCAGTCACCGACCCCAAATATGCAAATGGCTGACCACGGCCAAACCTCAGAGGATAGTTTTAGAATGGAGAACACTGCCATTCTAACATTTCTAATTCTCTGTACTGTGCAGTTCAGCCTACTGTATTGGTCTTTATTATTCCCAAGTTTATAATTTGCTGGTAGTTGGTGTGGGTGAATTCCTACGCGCTGCAGCAGTGGAAACCAGGTGTCTCCTTCAATTGTGGTTGAAGCTGTTGGAGTCAGTTAACTAAAAACAAAATTCTCATAGGACAAGAATTTAAATGAGTACCACTTTCACCCATCACCGAAATGTGAATGCGGCATGCAAGTTCTTTAGTGCAATGCTACACGACTGTTTATGCCTCAAGCAAAGTGTAAGGCCAGGGTCCATGAGGAAAGTTTGCTACTGGTACTGTTGACACACGATTTCTTTCCCCCTTTTGCTGGAAGGCAGTGTTAGTCTGGTACTACATCTCAGAAAGCTTATTTTAGCATGTGGTAGGTGGAATCACTTCACACTTTCCACCTAACAACCTAAACCCTAAGTCAGGTAGCAGCAAAGGATAGACCCTACTTAAAATGTTGTGTCTCTTCTCTTGTTCAGGGAGTTCAGTTCGCCGCAGTCCCATCTCTGTCATATATATATATACAAAAATCATCAGCATTTTACTACATGTCTTGTAATATAATATTTTTGTATGAGATTTTGCCTAATCTAAACGTTTGCAAGCAATTTCCTTTGATATAATGTGTTTGTGTGTGTTGATGGTGTTTTCATTAATGTGTTGTCATGGACTGGCTGGATGCAGAGGAGTGGTGGGAGGCAGATGGGGAACCCCCGAGGGGATTCCCCAAGGGAAGAATGTTCAGAGCCAGGGTATTGGTGGTGGGATGACGATGAGGGGTCAGAGGGAGAAGAGGGAGCAGACAGGGAGGACGAGATGTTGGAGGCTGAAGAGGTGACACGGTTTAGTGAGCAGGAAGAGACTGTGACAGAGGGCAGTCCAGAATCAGAGGCAGAAGTGGAGGCTGGAGAGGAGGGGGGCCAAAAGGCTGAGATGAGGCAGGCTGCTAAAGAAGACAGGGGGCCTCCCACTCCTACTGCTGACAGCTCCCCTTCCCCCCGATTTACCAGAACACAAAGAGGAATGAACAGGGTAGCGCAAAGAGAGACAAGATGATGGAGCCTTAGCATGCTGGGGAAGGAGTGGGGGGGAGGAGCCTTAGAGAGCAGTAGGAAGGCAGGGACCTTCTGTCCTTGCAACTCCCTCATTGGGGCAAGACCTACTGGGAAGTGTTGCTGTGATCACTAGGCCTGCACTGTTTTGGTTTCTTTGAATATAGAGTTAACTTCACTGGCACCAGGTGTTTTATTGCTAACCTACAAGGACTCTTGCTCCTGACTTTCCTTCAGCCTACACATCCCTGTTTAGGGAAGCTTTTAATGTTTAATCGATTATTGTATTTAATGTTTTGTTGGAAGCCGCCCAGAGTGGCTGGGGAAACCCGGCCAGATGGGCGGGGTATAAATAATAAAAAAATATTATTATTATTATATTTGTACCCATCTTTTGTCTGAAGAACTACATCACAACATTCAGGGAGCTGCAAACAGTGAAGGACAGCTGTGTTTTGGTTTGCGTATTGTTTCAGGAAGCACGAATTCTCGAATTATGAAACAGCAAGTCTTCTTATGGCAAGGGTCGCCAATGTGGTGCCCTGCAGAAGTTGCTTTGCTACATCAGCCAGCCTGTGTGAAGGTCAGGGGTGATGGAAACTGTTAGTCCACCAACATCTGGATGGCACTACTTTGGTTACCCCTGCCCAAAGTCAAGACACTGAGTGCTTCATGCCTCCTTTCCCTGAAGGTCAAACTAGGGCTGCATTCAAATAGCACTTTCTTCCAATGTTTCCTTCTCTGGTAATTTCCATGTTTTATATAATCTTTCACATGACACAAAGCCACTTCTGGAAATGTCATGGAATCCAATGGAGTTTTGAAATGACAGTGATATGGGAATGGTGACTTGTAAGTAGGTGGGGTGGGATTAATAAAGGAATCAGAACACAACCATCCTGTGGATTTTCCATTCCTAATTTTGCAATATACAGGCGGTGACCATTTTGTGTAGGGGTTCCATTCCCAGCCCCCATGTGTATCAGCACAGCATGCATAAGTGTGCCCGACGCATCATCTTCCAGGTCCAAAAGGACCCATGCGTCTATGCTCATGCGCCAATTGGACGCACATAAAATGGTTCCCGCCTGTAATTTTCAGCTCAAAACAATGTACCAAGATGCATTGAAACTTGCATTTTAGTACAAAGTACATTTAGAAATTGGAATAAATGTATTTTGTTTTAGAATATTAATTAAATATGGATTTTTGTATGGTTTACTTTTTGCCAAAAAAACAAACAAACAAGAGCCACCTATTAATGTGGGGAAAGGGGGAACAGGTTTATGAATGAACACACATACGGTAAAATTGACATGGACCCAGAAATAATCTGACTCATCCTGTCCCCACTTGGAAAACCACCTCTAAGCCTCTCAAAGTGAATCTCCCACGTGAATAATCGTTGCTTTTGTTTATCTCTGATGCACACTCACCCCTTTATTTATATCACTTCATCGATCATGGTGGAGTTTTTTTATTTTTTAATTTAATAAGGCTGACCCAACATTGTGCAATAATCAGCATTCTAGCTGAAACTGGAAATTACTCTTAAGACAATGCAATTTCCAAGAGGCACAGTGTTTCTGTCTCCATACCGTTAGGACTGTGGCTAGTTTCTCATTATAAGTTCCATCTTCACAATCCTCCAAGCTTCGGTAAAACTAATTCTATTCATTTGAAGTTGTACTGGCTTGCTACTACCTCAGGGTAGAGAATTTGATGAAAACCTGTCATGGTTTTGACATCTGTTCGGCAAAGTGTAATGAGTTAACAGAAGATGTAAATGCACAGTGCCAACTTCAAGATTGTGGCAGGAGGGGGGTGTTCTTCAGGCAAAAGCATCTTCAATGGACCCTCTATTCTGGGAGATACTTTTCTCATGCTGTCTCGGACTTTTTGGTGTTCTGTATAAAGTGAGAAGGGAGGAAGAACGGGTGCCTAGCTTTGACCTCTTCACCCACTGAAATCTGATGCATACAAACCACAAACATTTGCAGCAACGCACTTCGGATATACAGTTAATATAGTAGAGGTTACTGTAAATTAACTGATGACATAATCAAATCAGCTTGTTTTTTAATTTATTTAGACAAGTCTGGGAGAAGAAAATATATATGCCCACTTGTATGAATAGATCCCCCCCTCCCCTTTTCTCTTTTAAACCTGAACCCTTCAAATAAAAATTGAATTATGCAATAATTCTTGCAGGCTGCTTTTCTCAAAATGCAACCATTTATTAAAATGCAAGTATAGGCTAAGGCCTATAGGTGGCAACATTGAATAATTTTTTGCAGAAATGCTTGCCTTCTACAGCTGCCCTTAATTAAAGTTTTATATATTTATATGAATTATCTTTCCCCTTTATTTCCAGCAACCTTGAATACATATGGTTGAAAATGTTTGCTTTTATAAAGAAGAAAATAGGTTGCACAAATAAAGTATACAAATGTAAGCACCCCCATTTTCCATTTAAAAGCAGAATAAGGCTTTACCTGCTGTAGGTTTTTTTGTCTAGACCGTACATTGATAGACCTATTTAATTCCAACTCCAAATCTGTTTACTCTTTCAAGTGGAAACTTGGTTGTATACTCAGTCATTTCACCTGTATTTAGGGAAGGCTTTTGTTTTAGAAAGTGATGCATTCATCAGGTAACAAGACATGACATTATGTGTATTGTGCTCAGTTTCTGCAGAGTCTGAGCACAATACAGAGTGTCAGGTTATAGCCATGGTGGTAAGGAGAGTTTAGGGTCCAGAAAACAATTATACAGAGGAATGTTACGCTGGGTACCAAAATAATGTGATGATATTTTTAAAATAACTTGTTAGTTCAAAAGCTGCTCAGTTCAGAGATGGAGAACTTGTGACCCTCTGATCTCATTGCAGTCCACCACCCACAAATTGTGATGTGCCAACTTATTCAAAGCACTCTCCTGTCTCCTATCTTTGCAGTCCCAGCCAGCCAGCCAGCCAGCAAAACCAGGTCTAGCCAATCCCTTGTGGGTTGGTAGATCATAAACAGTAGCAGATGACATGGTGGGGCAATGCCACTTGCCTGACCTCCCTGTTAGGAGAGGGGGTTTTTGGTGGAAGGTCAGCACGGCGCAAACACACTGGCAGGAGTATCACATCACATTTTCTCTGCCAGCGCACTTGCACTGCATGAACCTCCCCACCACCTCACCCTTCCCAGCTGTCAGAAGGTCATGTGGCATCTCACCTGCCATGCCGTGCACTACTGATTACGAATGGCATAAGCCTGAGATGCACCATTTTGGGGGATACTTAAGACCTGTTTGCCCTGAGGGAAGACAAAAGATAAATCCATTTGAAAGCCAACAACAGGGGCCACCCAGAGCATAAGAAATAAGAAGACTACTAGTGGATCAGACTACACTACACTTGATCTTAACCAAAAGGCCGAGAAGCGATCAAAGGTCCATCTGGTGAGATTCCTGCATTGCAGGGTATTGCACTAGATGACCTTTGGGGTCCCTTCTAACTCAAAAATTCTATGATTCTGTGATCTAGTCCAGCATCCTATTCTCACAGTGTCCAGCCAGATGCCTGTGGCAAGTATGCAAGCAGAACCTGGATAAATAAATAAAATAAAATAAACAAACCTTTATTGTCTCTACACCACCTGTGTGCAGTGAAATTAAATGACCCCCCAATACACTCAGTCTTGTTCACACTCTGTGTGCTTGCCACCAATTGGAGCGTGGCAGAAATTTGACATATGAATGCAAAGAAGAAGAAGAATAAAAGAATAATGGTCAACTTAAATAACACTTCCCCTTTACTTGATAACTCATTGAGAATTAATAGCTTTGGACACTTCCTCTTCTCTTATAAGCATTCTTCCAGTTGTATACATGATCAGCACGAGTAAGCATGAGTAGAGAGGGGGGGAAGCATTCGTGTTTAAAAGAATCTGCATAGTCAGGAGCCCCAAGGAAGCAGCGTTCCCAGCCAGGTCAAGGCTCCTAAATGTATTCAGTCAACACATGTGGGATAGTCGGGGATAAAACATGCAGGGACCAAGGGCATTGGATTAAGGCTGGTGTTGGTGCCCCCGACTTCTGTTTCCTTTCCCTGTTCTATCATGATGTCTGAATAAGGCTATGGTAGTAGCAGTGTCAAAGGTAGTCTCCTAACTGATAACGGACATGGTCCATCTGGATTGTTCTCCTGCACCAGCTTGATTGTGAATGTACTGTGTCGCAGACCTTAAATGAGTACGTTTCCGGGCACAATTCACAAGTGTTGGTGCTGACCTTTAAAGCCCTAAACGGCCTCGGTCATATATACCTGAAGGAGCGTCTCCACCCCCATTGTTCAGCCCAGACACTGAGATCCAGCGCCGAGGGCCTTCTGCCGGTTCCCTCACTGCGAGAAGCAAAGCTACAGGGAACCAGGCAGAGGGCCTTCTCAGTAGTGGCGCCCACCCTGTGGAATGCCCTTCCATCGGAGGTCAAGGAGATAAACAACTACCTGACATTTAGAAAACACCTAAAGGCAGCCCTGTTTAGGGAAGTTTTTAATCTGTGATATTTTAATGTATTTTGGTATTTGTTGGAAGCCACCCAGAGTGGCGGGGAAACCCAGCCAGATGAGCGGGGTATAAATAAATAAATAAATAAATAATAAACTGCACAGTTTGAAGCGACTGGAAGCATAAGAACTGACTCATTTGGAAATGAAATATTCTTCAGCCCCATAGAAAATATTATTTAAACTTTTACTGGCAGAACGTCCCTTCAAAACAAAATCAAAACATCAAAAGTGTCCTTACTGTATCTTGTGCTGTCCAGCATGGGCTCAGCATATTACAAAATATGAAACCATCTGAACAGACCTATAAGCAAAGGTCTCTTTTTCCTCAGGCCTACTTTCCAGCCTCCAGGCTGTTTGCTCTCCCTTCAGCTGAGCCATTTACAGTGGTACCTCTACTTACAAATTTAATGCGTTCCGAACGCACATTCGTAAGTAGAAAAAAATTGTAAGTCGAATCCCATAGGAATTCATTGGGAGAAAAAATTCGTAAGTAGAAGCAACCCTTTCTAAAAATTCGTAAGTGGAAAAAACCCTATCTAAATCACATCCAAGATGGCGGACGGAGCTCCATTCGTAAGTAGAAACATTCGTAAGTAGAGTTATTCGTAAGTAGAGGTACCACTGTACTTGCATTGCTCTCCCTGTGCCATTCAGAGAGACAACTTAACTCCATTTGCATCTTCACTCCGTCAAGTTTGGGAGGCAAAGAAACAAAGACAACTCCTTCCAAAATGGAGATTGCAACCCAATACTTCTCACATGATCCCAGGTTTACAACCCTCACATTTTAGCTACCAGAGAACAGCGGTCAGTTAGTTAATCATGCTCAGAAACCTTCAGAAAAAACTCTTGTGGGAAAACCCCCAATGTTAGCAATACACATTTAGCCATTTTCCATTTTAAACCTTCATTAATACATATACATTTTTCATTTCTCTGTGAATTAAACCATTAACATACAGTGGTACCTCTGGTTGCGAACTTAATTTGCTCCGGAGGTCCATTTGTAACCCGAAACTGTTCTTAACATGAAGCGCACTTTCGCTAATGACACCTCCTGCTGCTGCCGTGCCACCGGTACGTGACTTCCGCTCGCGTCCCGGCGCAAAGTTCGCAACCGGGAGCATCTACTTCCGGGTTAGCAGGGCTCATAACCTGAAGCATTCGTAAGGACGGTACATAACACGAGGTTCCACTGTAGTGTAGTAATGGCAGTGTGCTTGTACAGCTTCCCTTCAGTGCTGAGGGGCTTGTGTAAGAGCATGTCCAGGCCAATCATGCACAAGAGTTTACTGACCTGATGTGGGTTGGGGTTCAACCCTTTGGGGAATCTTCATTGTCATTGGAGGCATTTCTCTGGACGCCCTCACCATCAGAGGTGAGGCGGTGGCAACTGGAGAGTGGTCTTTCCAGATGTGGTGCCCTGATTGTGGAGTTCTCTCCATAAGATTGCTTTTCCTCCTTCTCTGATGCCATTTTGCCACCAGGTAAAGGCCTCCCCACCCCAGGCTTTTAATTCCTTCATTTTTAATTTTTTGCATTTTGTAGTATCTTTCCAGTACAGTGGTGCCCCGCTAGACGAATGCCCTGCAAGACGATTTTTTTGCTTAACAAAGAGATTTTTCGAGCAGAGGTTGCCTCACAAGACAAATTCGTTTTGTGAAAAATTCATCTAGCGGATCGCGGTTTCCCATAGGAATGCATTGAAATTCCGCTGGCTTCCGGGTTCAGCGCCAGCGTCGATCGGCGGGGCTTCGTCTCGTCTCCGAGACGGCCCGTCTCTGCTAGGAGTGGGGAGGGCAGCGAGAGCGACGCTGCGCCCCTTAGAACCTCGGGAAGGGCGTCCCGAGGGCAATTTGCTCGGCACAGACCCAATCCGGACTCCCCAACTCTTCGGCTAGCTCTAATAAGAGCTCCGGAGCGAGGAGGGTAGAAGTCGCGGGGGCCATTTTGAGCGGCAACGTTATTCTAGCAGGGAGAAGCTTCAAGCCGAAGGCGGAGAGCGCTGGATCCTTCCGAAAATAAAACGATTGGAAAAGACTGTAAGTAATCTCATGATTTGGATTATTATAAAACAATTTGGATCTGGGAGAGAGGGGAGAAAAGAGGAAGCCACCCCCCCCCACGGCAACAAAAGAGACAGTAAATAGAAACCCGAAGCCATAAACAGAAGATTTACAATTCAAAGGATCCCTCAAAGGCATCAAAGAGAATCTCCCCTTTGATGCAGGGTGAAAAGGGGAGAGAGACTGCGGTTTATGACTGCCCTGCAATAAGAGGTACAGCCTAAGAAAAAACCTTTCTTTCCACTCGGGAGCCGGCAGCCCAGACAACCCAGTGAGTTGTCAGGATTTATAAGTCAAATTTTACTTCACTTTGTTTTTCTGGACTTTGTGGAATTTCTTTTTTGGCTTAAGTGTTTGTGAAATGTGAGTTCGAACTCTATTGTCAATAAGACTTGAAGAATGCAGCCAGCTTGTTAAAATGGAGTCGAAAAAATAAACTGTGATCATATTCCACCCCCACGTGACAAGTTTTGACCTTGGCAGGACTGAAATATGTCAACAAAAAAGTGTTCCCCTGAGTTCCAGCGGTCTGTTTTGACCTTAATGTGGGAAACAAGAATAGAGTTATGTCAAGAGGAGACACGACGGCAAGAGTTACAGAAAAAATTCCAGGAGGTGATGGCGGAATATGATTTTTTAGGAGATGAAGCTTTTGACACTGAAAAAGATGAATGTGAGAATGACAATGATGGGGAAGGAAAAGATGAAGATGAGGATTGTGATGATTCAACACAAAATGAAGCACACCACGAAAAAAATGATGACTCTACTCTACAAAAAGTTGGATGGAGTGCCCTGCTTTTGAGGGGGGCACGATTGGTATTATTGGAACTCCAGAACGCCCACAGGGAAGAAGGAAAAAATATGCAGAGAAGAGAAGAAATCCAGGGGTCCTGTATGGTGGCCTGGATGGCAAAAGACTGTAAACAGGGGGTGGGGTGAAGGGAAAGTGATGTTGTGATTAAGGATGGATTAACAGGTTTATAACTGGTCTGCTGATTTTGGAAGTTGCTGGATTGGGGGGGTGGAGCCGGCAATCGGGGATGTAAGGTTAAATTGAGAATAGTTATAGTTTTAAAAGTGAATGGATTTTGGAAAATGTGAAAATATGGAGGCTTATAGAGGGAGAAAAAACAAAAAATTAGGCACGGGAAGAGAAAATGGGAGTTTGATTTCTCAGTGATTTGAATATTAGATGAAAATGTTAACAATTGATTTATAAGTTGTATAAGATGCAAAGGTGTATTATTATAAAGTAAGAAACTGTTGCAGATGATAAAAAAGGGATGAAAACCGGGGAAGGGGGGGGGAGGGGAAGCCCACAAAATATGGTTTTACAACTATGAATGCAAGAAATTTTTTTTGTTTTGTATTGTTTTTTCTTTTTTCTTTTTTCGCCCTTTCTTTTTCCCCCCCCTTTTTTCCTATTTCTATTTTTCTCTTTTTTTTGGTATGACAATAGATGGTTGGATGGATGTCCTCCTGCGTACTGCCCTGGTTTGCTGGAGCTCCCTGGTGGCAGGGGGGGGCTTTGGGGTCAGGGGAGGGGGGGGAGGACAGAAACCCAAGCATAAAATGGACCATCTCTGACTGTTCACATACATGGGATACTTCTGTGGCAGGGGAGGACCCATGTGGGTGGGTAGGAAGGAGGTGGAAAAGGGGTTTAAGTATGTACCGTTTTTTTGCTTTTTTGTATTTTGTAAAATTAATAAAAAGTATGTTCAAAAAAAAAAAAGGAATGCATTGAAATTCAATTAATGCGTTCCTATGGGCAAAAATAAAAATAAAAAATCAATGCATTACTATGGGATTCGCTAGACGAATTTTCCGTTATACAAATTGACCCGTGGAACAAATTAAATTCGTCTAGCGAGGCACCACTGTACATTTTGTTGTAAGCTGAACTGAAAGTATTGGCATTGAACGGCAGCATATAAATCACAGAATCATAGAACGGTAGAGTTAGAAGGGACCCCAAGAGTCATCTAGTCCAACCCCCTGCAATTCAGGAACCTCAACTTGAACATCCATGAAAGAGGGCCATTCCACCTCTAAACCTCCAAGGAAGGAGAGTCCACCACCTCTCAAGGGAGTCTGTTCCAGTATCAAACAGCTCTCACTGTCAGAAAGTTCTTCCTGATGTTTAGTAGGAATCTCCTTTCTTGTAACTTGGATCGATTGGTTCGGGTCCTAGTCTCCGCAGCAGGAGGAAAAAAAAATAAAGTTAATAAAAACAAGCGATGAAATCTTGGGCTCTGGGATATAAGTAACACTGCTAGAGCTGGACATCAGATTATGGGAAGCAAGAATGAAATGGCAGGATGTCAAATAAGAGCAACCCTGTGAAAAGACTTTGAAGTGCCAGATCAAGTTACATGATAGAAATAAAGGATGGCATGATAGCAGCCTGGGAGTACTCAAAATGAATTAAAAACAAGCAATTGAAAGGATATGTAAAAGCACTTTTTGGGGGTAGAATAATACAGACACCTGTAGCAAATATGGCTCTAAATTGTAAGAGGGAAAGAGCCTTATAAGACTGCAATCCTATACCCACATAGGTTTCAATCCTAACTACGTATACATAGAAGTCCCATTTAATTCAATGGGGCTTATGCCCAGGTAGCTGGGGTTAGGATTGCAGCCTTATCTGGGAGTATGTCCCACTGAATTTAATGGGATGTACTTTTGAGTAGACTTTATTTATTATTATTATTATTATTAATAATAATAATAATAATTTAATTTCTATATCGCCCTACACCCGAATGTCCCAAGGTGGTTCACATAAAAGATCACATAGGTAAAGGTAAAGGGGCCCCTGACCATCAGGTCCAGTCGTGTCCGACTCTGGGGTTGCAGCGCTCATCTCACTCTATAGGCAGAGGGAGCCAGCGTTTGTCCGCAGACAGCTTCCGGGTCATGTGGCCAGCATGACAAAGCTGCTTCTGGCGAACCAGAGCAGTGCACGGAAACGCCATTTACCTTCCCGCCGGAGCGGTCCCTATTTATCTACTTGCACTTTTTTGATGTGCTTTCGAACTGCTAGGTGGGCAGGAGCTGGGACCAAGCAAC